>NW_893511.1:0-767 GCF_000209065.1 Trypanosoma cruzi | reverse complement strand
CGGGCAAACGTGCCTCGCCGCGCATGAGCGGGGGCACCGGGACGCTCTCCTGTGACTGTAGTGGACCACCATTTCCTGTTTTTGTTTTGTTATATATATATATATATATATATATATATATATATGTATATTTGTTCTTTTCCCCATAAACGTGCTTGGTGACGGGGAGGAGCCTGGGCCGGGAGCATCTGTTCGGGCCGCGGTGTTGTTCTTCGCTGTTCAGCCGCCGCCTCACCCCCGCCTGCGCAAACAACCCCTTGTACGCACGCTGCCTGTCTTTCCCTCTCCGCTCTTTTTTTGCTGGTGCTGTGTGATTGTGTGGCGCCCTTCCGCTGCCGCGGCACACGGGGCGGGCATCAGTGCGAGAAGTTCACGCTTTCACCTTCACAGCCAGAGTTTTTTTTTTTTTTAAATCCTACCAGCAGAATGAGCGAAAACGAGACGTGCGATGCGCTTCTCTCCCAGTACGAGTTGCTGAGGGGGACGATGGCCGCGCAGCACTGCGATGACAGCCACGACGGAGATAAGGATGAGCACAGCCATGGAGACTGTGGTGGCTCCAATGGACCGTACACGGTGGGGCTGCATGTGGTGGCCATCTTCGTCGTGCTTTTGTCGTCGTTTCTGGGGACGGTTATCCCACTTGCCGGGAAGCATGTGCCGTGTCTGCGGATGAACCCATTCTTGTTTGTTCTCGGCAAGTGTGCGGCGACTGGCGTGGTGCTGGCCGTGTCAACGATCCACATGATCCACCCCGCTGCTGAGTT
>NW_893510.1:0-767 GCF_000209065.1 Trypanosoma cruzi | reverse complement strand
TTGTTTCCGATTGTGAATGGTGGGAGTCAGAGACACTCTCTGTCAATATCTGTTTGCGTGTTCACACACTGGACACCAAACAACCCTGAACTATCCGCTGCTTGGAGGAATTTCGCGAGCTCTTGCCCACACGGGTGCTGCAGTCGGCTGATCGTTTTCGAGCGGCCGCTGCATCACACGTTGTGGTCTGAATTTTTGTTTCCGATTGTGAATGGTGGGAGTCAGAGACACTCTCTGTCAATATCTGTTTGCGTGTTCACACACTGGACACCAAACAACCCTGAACTATCCGCTGCTTGGAGGAATTTCGCGAGCTGTTGCCCACAAGGGTGCTGCACTCGGCTGATCGTTTTCGAGAGGCCGCTGCATCACACGTTGTGGTCTGAATTTTTGTTTCCAATTATGAATGGTGGGAGTCAGAGGCACTCTCTGTCAATATCTGTTTGCGTGTTCACACACTGGACACCAAACAACCCTGAACTATCCGCTGCTTGGAGGAATTTCGCGAGCTGTTGCCCACAAGGGTGCTGCACTCGGCTGATCGTTTTCGAGAGGCCGCTGCATCACACGTTGTGGTCCAAATTTTTGTTTCCAATTATGAATGGTGGGAGTCAGAGGCACTCTCTGTCAATATCTGTTTGCGTGTTCACACACTGGACACCAAACAACCCTGAACTATCCGCTGCTTGGAGGAATTTCGCGAGCTCTTGCCCACACGGGTGCTGCACTCGGCAGATCGTTTTCGAGCGGCCGCTGCATCACACGTT
>NW_893509.1:0-767 GCF_000209065.1 Trypanosoma cruzi | reverse complement strand
CCGCTCGAAAACGATCCGCCGACTGCAGCACCCTTGTGGGCAAGAGCTCGCGAAACTCCTCCAAGCAGCGGATAATTCAGGGTTGTTTGGTGTCCAGTGTGTGCACACGCAAACATACATTGAAAGAGAGTGCCTCTGACTCCCGCCATTCATAATTCGAAACAAAAACTTAGACCACAGCGTGTGGTGCAGCAGCCGCTCGAAAACGATCCGCCGACTGCAGCACCATTGTGGGCAAGAGCTCGCGAAATTCCTCCAAGCAGCGGATAATTCAGGGTTGTTTGGTGTCCAGTGTGTGCACACGCAAACATACATTGAAAGAGAGTGCCTCTGACTCCCGCCATTCATAATTCGAAACAAAAATTTAGACCACAGCGTGTGGTGCAGCAGCCGCTCGAAAACGATCCGCCGACTGCAGCACCATTGTGGGCAAGAGCTCGCGAAACTCCTCCAAGCAGCGGATAATTCAGGGTTGTTTGGTGTCCAGTGTGTGCACACGCAAACATACATTGAAAGAGAGTGTCTCTGACTCCCGCCATTCATAATTCAAGACAAAAATTTAGACCACAGCGTGTGGTGCAGCAGCCGCTCGAAAACGATCCGCCGACTGCAGCACCATTGTGGGCAAGAGCTCGCGAAACTCCTCCAAGAAGCGGATAATTCAGGGTTGTTTGGTGTCCTAGTGTGTGCACACGCAAACATACATTGAAAGAGAGTGTCTCTGACTCCCGCCATTCATAATTCGAAACAAAAATTTAGACCACAGC
>NW_893508.1:0-767 GCF_000209065.1 Trypanosoma cruzi | reverse complement strand
AAGAAAGAAAAAAAGAAAAGAGAAAAAAAAAGAAAGATGGGGGTGTAAAGCAAAGCACTTCAGTGTGAGCTGAGTCGGGAATTGCGTCCTCACGCGTTTTCGTCGTCAGACTGACAGGAAACTGTGGATTTCATCACGCGTCGCAGCCGCATCTCTCACCCGTGCGCGTCCTCTTTGGTTTTGTTTTTCCCATCGTTTCCCGAACTGGGGAGGGAGCCTCGACGCGCGCACCGTCACCGCAAACTCTCGCGCAACCGGGCAGTGGCGCCACGCGCGGCACCGACAGCGCGCCACCGGCCCAAGGGTCGCTGCGCTTCACGACCGGCGTGTCTCTTTCTCGGGGCGCCGATGCACCCAAGCGCCCAGCGTCACGGAGCGGTGGGTCTCAAGACGCGCCTTTCCTGGCCATGCGAGGGGAGGCGCGGGGGCCAGCCGGCGAGGTTGCGGCGGGCGGGGCGGCTGTCAGACCTGTTGAGTTTGTTTTTGGCCATCACGCAAGCGCGTTCACGGGGCCACGCGCCCTCGCGCACAAGAGTTGGTTGCTTCCATCAGCAGCGGCGTGCGCCCACCACAACCCACCTCCGGGCAATTCGGCCCTCTCTTTCTCTTTCTCTCTCTTGCGCTTTCGGGCGGGCCCGCCACCAACCGTTTGCACAGGCAGGGCGCCAGACAGGGCAGGATGTTACGTGCGCGCCGTTGCGCAAGAAAGAAAAACGACAACAATAGCAGGAAGTGGGAGGGAGGGGAGCGGGCGCTCAGCCGAAAGG
>NW_893507.1:0-767 GCF_000209065.1 Trypanosoma cruzi | reverse complement strand
ACACTCTCGCGCGTGTGGGGTCAACAAACACGAGGGGATCTGAGAAACTCGTTAGAAGCGGGTTCATCACGGCGACTATTGTTGATGGAGATGATGATAAAAATGTTATGCTCGTCACCCTGCCGGTGTATGCCAAAGAAAAAGAAAATAAAAGGGGCGAACTTCATCTTTGGCTGACGGACAACACGCACATTGTTGATATTGGGCCGATATCCGGGAAGGACGATGACGCTGCCGCCAGCGCCCTGTTGTACAAAAGTGGAACTGATGGGAATGAGGAGTTGATTGCACTGTACGAGAAGAAGAAGGGCAGTGATGAAAAACCATCGCCCGGTATGGTCTCTGTGCGTCTGAGCAGCTGCAGCGTGTGAAGGATGTGCTGGCGAACTGGAAGAAAGTGGACAAACGTGTCTCCAATCTGTGCCCTTCTGAGAGTGCTGCGGAGGGTCCCTCACCTGACAGTGCCTGCAGCACTACGATCACGGCTGGGCTGGTTGGCTTTTTGTCGGGCAACTTCTCCGATGGCACATGGAGGGACGAGTACCTCGGGGTGAACGCCACAGTAAAGAAAGCGGAAGAAGGAGCACCAGCAGCGGGCGTAGCAGAGACTGCAGGGTCTTCCGATGGAGTGAAGTTCACAGGAGCGTGGGCGGAGTGGCCTGTTGGCGCGCAGGGGGAGAATCAGCTGTACCACTTTGCGAACTACAACTTCACTCTTGTGGCGACGGTGTCCATCGACGATGAGCCGACGAAGGATGGTCCCATCC
>NW_893506.1:0-767 GCF_000209065.1 Trypanosoma cruzi | reverse complement strand
AGATACACAAGCGGCGTCGGCCTCGCGGAAACCAGCAGGGTGTCCGTCACCGTCAGCACGGACCCCGCGGGATACGTGCCGGTCAGAACAAGCGCACCGTTCAGCGCCTCCACATCGCACACGGACAGCTCCACCGACCCGCTCTCGTTGCTTCCCGCAGCCACCGCACCGCGCAACCCTCCACCGCCCATCACGTACAGCACGGCGCCGTTACGCAGCGACACGTTCTGCACAACGATCCGCACGCCGTCTCGCGCCATCCACGGCACGTAAAGCACAGGACTCACGCCGTCCAGCACAACGTGGCGCAGCGTCACCTCGCTCACGCCGGCAGGCACAACGAACACCGACCGCACCGTCAAGTTCTCGCGGACGAACACACTCGACGCGGTGCCCGCAGCGGGCGGCAGCGCGGGAGCACCCACAGGCACGCACGCCTCGCCGTACCCGCCGCTGCCGCAATCGCACACGCACACACCGTTCCTCATGCTCGCCGTCGCCGTCCCGGGCGCGTAGCAGTACGTGTCCCTGTCGCAGGCGTCGCACCCAATAACGTCGATGCTCCCAGCGTCGCCAAAACCTGCCGCAGCGTACTCCTCCGCCGTCGACAGGACACGTCCACCAGCGTCGTTACAAGCCACCCTCAAATGCGCCCCAGCCGAAAGCGACAGGCTTACCGACAGCATCCGCGGGCAGCAGCGCTCGGTTGCGCACAAAGCTCAGCGTGCTCCCAGCAGCGGTCACGGCGCCAGCGGCGTAGAGCATCT
>NW_893505.1:0-767 GCF_000209065.1 Trypanosoma cruzi | reverse complement strand
TTCCGCACGTTTGTCCGGGTCGCCGTCGGCGTCCAGTTTGACTGCAGAAGCCCACGCAGCAAACTCGTCGAACGTCACGGACCCAGTGCGTTCTTATCGAGCTCCTGAACAGCGCGCGGGGATCCTCGACCTTGGCGCCCCACGCCTCAAGCTTGGGCACGGCGCGCTTGAACTCCTCCTCGTCGACCAGCATGTTGCCGGAGGCGTCAATCTCGTCGAACATCACCGTCAGCTCGAAGAAGTCGTAGATGTAGCACAGCATCAGACGGAACTCCAGAAATTCAACAAAGTCCTCGGAGCCCTTGTTCTCCAGCTTGCTGCCCAGGGCCCTCGCCTTGTCGAATGCACGCTTCGTGATGTCGCGCACTCGCGGCGTGAACTCGTCCAACTTCAGCACCTCGAGGCAGCCGCTGTGCACCTCATCGTAGCACAGCTTCCTGGTCTCGTTCTTGTCGAACTTCTTGAAGAGCTCGATGCGGCGCTGTTTTGCCTCGGCGGTCTTCTCACGAGGAATCGCCTGGCGAATGCGCTCCCACGCTTCCTTGCGGTCCTTGGCGTTCTTGCCGTCCTTATCGCTCGCCAACCCCTTGTCGCTCGTCGAGCCCTTCGACCCACAAGCACCCATCTCGTTGCTCTCCTTGACTCGGCTTATTATCGACTGTTGCGCAACCTGCGCGCAAGCACACAAACCCACAACAGAAAGAGAGAGGTGGCACCAAGGCCCACAGCGGCACAGAAGACACACAGCAACAAGGGCACAGGAGCAA
>NW_893504.1:0-767 GCF_000209065.1 Trypanosoma cruzi | reverse complement strand
CTGTTTGCGTGTTTATATACTGGACACCAAACAACCCTGAATTATCCGCTGCTTGAGGAATTTCGCGAGCTCTTGCCCACAAGGGTGCTGCACTCGGCTGATCGTTTTCGAGCGGCCGCTGCATCACACGTTGTGGTCCAAATTTTTGTTTCCGATTGTGAATGGTGGGAGTCAGAGGCACTCTCTGTCAATACCTGTTTGCGTGTTCACACACTGGACACCAAACAACCCTGAATTATCCGCTGCTTGGAGGAATTTCGCGAGCTCTTGCCCACACGGGTGCTGCACTCGGCTGATCGTTTTCGAGCGGTCGCTGCATCACACGTTGTGGTCCAAATTTTTGTTTCCGATTGTGAATGGTGGGAGTCAGAGGTACTCTCTGTCAATATCTGTTTGCGTGTTTATATACTGGACACCAAACAACCCTGAATTATCCGCTGCTTGGAGGAATTTCGCGAGCTCTTGCCCACACGGGTGCTGCACTCGGCTGATCGTTTTCGAGCGGTCGCTGCATCACACGTTGTGGTCCAAATTTTTGTTTCCGATTGTGAATGGTGGGAGTCAGAGACACTCTCTGTCAATATCTGTTTGCGTGTTCACACACTGGACACCAAACAACCCTGAATTATCCGCTGCTTGGAGGAATTTCGCGAGCTCTTGCCCACACGGGTGCTGCACTCGGCTGATCGTTTTCGAGCGGCCGCTGCATCACACGTTGTGGTCCAAATTTTTGTTTCCAATTATGAATGGTGGGAGTCAGAGACACT
>NW_893503.1:0-767 GCF_000209065.1 Trypanosoma cruzi | reverse complement strand
AACACGGATATTGGACAGCGTATGGGATAGGGAGTGAAGGGTCTTTGGATACGAAGCCATTGACGCTACTCGTTATACGTGTTGCACGGACAATTACTATATCCAGGATACTAACTATCACGGCTGGGCAAACCAGGACTCGGCAGATACATCTATACGTTGGTAAGTATTATGGCCTACTCCAAGCGAGGAATGCCAATGCCTTTTGACTTTCGCAACGGGAGGACGGACAATGACTGGACGACAGGTGGGAGGCGGCAACAACCACCACGGTATATGACACGGTCAGCGGCTGCGTCAAGAATTCCGTTTATCCACCGAGACAACGTGGATCCATCTCAGCTTCAGGATATCATTACTGCGGCAACGACAGAGGCTATCAAAATGCTCACGTCCCCTACTAAGGGGCGATACACGGAGAACAATGGGAATCGCAGCTGGAGGTCAAGGAGTTGGCGGCCGAACAGAAGAGACGCAGAGTTACTCTGGCGATCTCAACAACCCCAGGGAGGGCCGCAAATGATTCAAGGAGGAAACCGTTCCTGGCAGTACAGAGACCAACAGCCCAGACGGTACAGATCACAATCCAGCTTGGAAAGAAATAACACGCCGGCACAGGCGCCGCGCAGGACACAACAGGAGGTCCGGCCGGGGTCCCAGGGGGTCCGACGAGGGGCCTCACAAGAACAGCGGGGACCACAGTCGAACACCGCAACCCCATCCCTCCCGGGAAGAAGGGAGGTCGCGCAGGGGTTCCACACGCAGGT
>NW_893502.1:0-767 GCF_000209065.1 Trypanosoma cruzi | reverse complement strand
CCCCCCCCCCCCCCCCCCGGCACGACACCGCATTTGTTTTCCTTGTCCATATAAGAAGCAAACAACATACATTTTTTTTTTTTTTTTGTTTGTGCCATTTTTCTCCCACACCCTTCTTTTTATTCATTTTTAACGCAATCCGAGAGCGATCCTTTCCCCCGCGCCTCCACACGCACACGCACACACACAGAGACTGTACAGCCACATCCACCGTTGTGGAGCCACTCACGCAGAACTGAAGAAAATCAGCTGGAAAGTTGCTGATGCGGCGCCACGCTGGACTCCCGAGCGTGGTGTGGCAACAAAATATCGCAATTCTGTCCATTCATTTCCCCTTGACGGCTTTTCTCGTATTCAGCGAAGGAACTTCTGTCGTTTCCGGCTGTTTTGTGAACGATGCCATCAATTTTCCCCTCCAACTTCTTCGCATATGGAGCGTTCCTAATGATGGGCATGAGGGGGCGAACGGCAGAAACAAGTGACTCCGCCTGAGCCGATGAACAAATGGTGAGGGCGGTTTGAAGCACATAATTACCAAAATCGTCTTGGATGAGACGAGAAACGACATCGGGGGAGCACATGGTTTCCACGTACATCTCTTGGACAGGCTGCGATGCGCCACGTAACACTTTCTCTATCACGTTGGAGCTGAATTTATTCATGCAAAGTTGAAACTAATGTGGAAGAAATGCAATTGCAATCGTGTCAGTTGTTTTACTATCGTTAGACTCCAAAACGTATTGCAAGACATAGTTTTCCAAAAAGAT
>NW_893501.1:0-767 GCF_000209065.1 Trypanosoma cruzi | reverse complement strand
CCCTTTCATCCCACGCTGCGACAAACTCGACACAGAAGTCACAGATGCTCCAATACCCACGTATTTGGTCACCGTCTTGATGGTCTTGTCAAACACGTACGCCTCACCCTCTCCAAAACAGTGGACGACCACTTGGATTTTCTTGGCATCGCAGTGCAGCAGTTGGTAGAGAAGGTACGAACCGGCATTCATCGACTTCCCGATCCCGGGCGTCCCAACCAAGAGACGCTGCTCAGGTGAGGAACTGTCTTTTAGATCACGCTCAACAATCTGCCACACTCGATCCACCTCACAGTTCACATAACAGTCAACAATGGGTTTATTCTCCCTCCACGAGTACGGCCATCCCTTGTCCGAGGTGAGCACCATCAGCCTGGGACGTGGTGGGCTGAATTGCTCCACACCGTCATCCTTTTCGAAAGTTAGACCTTCCTTCTTGTACGTCCATGACTGCGGTGGTTTTCCCTCATGTACCTCCATTCGGTCCTCCCAAATCTTATCGTCATAAAACCCCAAGACATGGCCCCACTTCGCATCGTACACAGACTCGTAGAATCCCTCCATCTTGGTTGTCTTTTCTTCAGTATCCTGCCTCACATCTTCTTCTGCCCTCCGCTTCGCCCTTTCTTCTGCCTCCCACCTTGCTACTTCTTTCTGTATCTGAGTGAGGGCATCGTTAAGTTTTTTCCTTGTAAGGGGAGTGACAATATCCTTCTCTTTAAATTCAATCCAATGTTCGAGATAGTGCACACCCCCTTCTGCAAGCT
>NW_893500.1:0-767 GCF_000209065.1 Trypanosoma cruzi | reverse complement strand
GATTGTCTCTTTTTTTTTGTCTGTTCCAGGTTGGTTTTGAGGACGCTTGATGTGCCTGCTGGGTGATCGCCGGCTTTTTTATTGGTGATTGCGTATTTTTGGCTTACCGGTGTGCCGCTCAGCGCCATTTTGTTTTACTTCTTTTCTGCTTATTGGGGCGTGTTGTTATTCTTCACGCGTCAGCACACACCGAGCAACATGTCAAAAAAAAAAAAATGCAGGTTTTTTCCCCCTCGCGAGGGCCTCGGCAGCCACAATCCTGTGCGTGCGTGCATTCTCAGCGTTTTAAGCACGGCATGTGTGTGCATGTGTGTGTGTGTTTGTCAGCGCCTATACTTGCAGAGCAGCTGTGCGCCACAAGAGAGTCTGAAGAAAGCAACGGCAGAGAGAGGCAGATAAGCACACACGCAAATTACTCATATCATCACACACACACACACGCAGCCGCGGAATGGGTGCACTCAACCACAAAATCAAAAAGAAAAACAAAACAAAAAGCCGAAGCGTGGGACTACCAGCGCACACACACTCTCATTGCTCCCGTAAAGCAAAACAAACACACAGGGAGAGAGAGAGAAGGTCGCCCACTCAATGCAATGAAAACAAAACAGAAACAGTTACGGTGCTCCGCCCATGCAGCCAGGCAGGACGGCAGCGGTGCGTGTCGTGCAAAAGAGAGCACCAACGGGCTTGCATGGGTGTGCATGCATATATACAATGGGCACATTATTGTGTGTGCTTCGTGGGGTGAGGCGACGACGAGAGTC
>NW_893499.1:0-767 GCF_000209065.1 Trypanosoma cruzi | reverse complement strand
AAAGACTTTGGCTCACCGCGGCAGAAAACAAAGCAATAAAAAACAAGAAAAAAAAAAAAAAAAAAAAAAAAAAAAAAAAAACAAAAAGAAACAAGAAAACAAAAAACAAGAAAAAAAAAAAGAAAAAAAATGTCTGAGCTCCTATAGCAAAAGGATTCCAAGAGAGGCCCATGGAGCAGGGGAGGCGCGGTGTCGGCAACAGGTACGGGTCAGGGTGCGACAATCACCGTGCCGATCACAATGAAAAGGAGGAGAAGCGGCGCAAAAGTGACCGCCAAAGCGCTGCCATCGTTATTTCTGATCATCGCAAGGTGTTTCGGGTGGCTTTCCACGTCGGTGCTGCTCGCATCACTGTGCTTCAACATGGTGAGGCAGACATCGCTGAACAAGGGGCATCTTATGCTGCCCGCCGTGAATGGCGCCGGGGGCGTCAGCGTCTGTCCCGGTGCACAGGGATGCCACTCCTCGCTGCCCCTGTACCGCACACTTAGCGTGCCCTCACCGCACCTCAACTGCACGCACACGTCACCAACAACCGTACTGCCCATCCGAAGGTTCTCCCCAGTCAAGCAGCGTGAGGACGGGCCAACAACGCTCCCAGGCATGATGGCCTCGTCGCCATCCATGCACCCAGTGCCATTCATTGGCGCGATGAAGGGGCAGTACTCCATCATGGCCCCTCGCCTGGAGCCCTGCTTGGTGGCAAGTACTGGAACTCCGGTGGGATGTTATCGTCCTGGTAAATGCGCAGGTCCCCAGCGACTGGC
>NW_893498.1:0-767 GCF_000209065.1 Trypanosoma cruzi | reverse complement strand
AAAAGCGGATCCCCCTTGAAAAACGCTACTTTTAAATTTTGTTTGGGCGGGGGTTTCCTGTCGATTCAACGCGACTTGTTTTTGCGGATTTGATGCGTGTGTTCCCGAGCGGTTCGATCAGTGCTCCCAGCCCACTCGGATGTGGTGTGCGCGTCGACGTGAAGGTGCCTGCCAGCCGTTTTATTGCCTCCCCCGCTGTGGCTGCCGCCGCTGCCTTCTTCTCTTCCTGAGATCCTGCGGCTTCTTGACAAGATGTTTTGGGGAAGGCGTTGCCGCTCTTATCGTCCATGGGATTTTGATTCTGGTTTTGCGGTCAGGAGAAATTGAACGAGAGGGTTTGCTGCCCTTTTGTTTTATTTGTCCTCTCTGCCTGACGGCCAGTTCTACACAAACGTGCTCCTCGGCACCTCAGTTGGTGCTGGCGGGATTGCTTACGGTTGTCACTGACAATCGCATGCGCCACCTCTTCTCTGCTTCCTTTCAGTGTCGCATTTTTTTATTGATTGACGGACGCCATTCTGTCCGGCGTGCTACTTTGATTGACTTGTGTGGGACTGCTCGCCAACGCCATCGGAGAAAGCAGGCCGACTTTTCACGTATTTAATTCCACCTTGCGCGCAGGTATTTTCTTTACATGTTCTGTTGGGCACTCAGACAGCGAGGTGTCCGGAAATATGCGTGCGTGGAATTCTTCCTGCCGTGTGAACTGCGGACAACACCGCGGGGCTGCCACTTTGACTCCGCAGAGTTGTTGGTCTCTTTGCGGG
>NW_893497.1:0-767 GCF_000209065.1 Trypanosoma cruzi | reverse complement strand
AAAAGTAAATATTCCACCAGCCACAGTTGACTGTGCCATCGTGACACTCCATGCACGTCGTTGCTGCGTCAACACATCCTGCTCCCTGCAGCGCCTCAAAAGATGCCTCACTCCGTCCACTAAGTGCATCGGTGTGGGCCGTGCCTGGGCTGTTCGTGAGGACCACAACGATGTGAGGGTCACCAAGTCGCAGCATGTTCGCTGTGACGTTGTTGCATGGCACCTGCACAAACACACGCAGCGCCTGCATCCCTCCCTTTTGTGTCCGCCCTCTGCCGGAGTGGCCACACACACACGGGCAGCAGCAAAATCACTTCACCCTCGACGATCCAAAATCAACACCGACATCCCTCGCGACGCAAAGATCTTTGTTGCCAGCACGGGCTTCCTGCCGCTCTGCCATCGACGCTGAAACACGGCACAGTGCACGCACTTATTTTCCTCTTGTGCAGTCAGCCGTTTGCTTCACACATTCTTCGATGGGCTGACGTTCACAAAAGCACGCCACTAAAGGCCACTGTGATCGCACAAGCTATTGTGATGAGCGTCTGTCTGTGCATGCATCCGCTGCTCACACGTGCTGGCAGGCAGCCTGCTGCCGGTGCCCTCGTGCCAGTTCATCGGCTCCAGCACGGAAAAGAGAAAATGGCCTATTCCCGATGCACTTATTCCCACCGGCAGCAACAACACGCTGGTCGCCAGCCGTCATTCCTCAGCACATCCAGGAATGCTGAAAAGTGACGTGGAGCTGTCAGCCAGCAATGCCA
>NW_893496.1:0-767 GCF_000209065.1 Trypanosoma cruzi | reverse complement strand
GGCAAGATCTCGCGACATTCCTCCAAGCAGCGGATGGTTCAGGGTTGTTTGGCGTCCAGTGTGTGAACACGCAAACAGACATTGAAAGAGAGTGTCTCTGACCACCACCATTCATAATTCGAAACAAAAATTTAGACCACAACGTGCGGTGCAGCGGCCGCTCGAAAACGATCCGGCGAGTGCAGCACCCCTGTGGGCAAGATCTCGCGAAATTCCTCCAAGCAGCGGATAGTTCAGGGTTGTTTGGCGTCCAGTGTGTGAACACGCAAACAGACATTGAAAGAGAGTGTCTCTGACCACCACCATTCATAATTCGAAACAAAAATTTAGACCACAACGTGCGGTGCAGCGTCCGCTCGAAAACGATCCGCCGAGTGCAGCACCCCTGTGGGCAAGATCTCGCGAAATTCCTCCAAGCAGCGGATAGTTCAGGGTTGTTTGGCGTCCAGTGTGTGAACACGCAAACAGACATTGAAAGAGAGTGTCTCTGACCACCACCATTCATAATTCGAAACAAAAATTTAGACCACAACGTGCGGTGCAGCGGCCGCTCGAAAACGATCCGGCGAGTGCAGCACCCCTGTGGGCAAGATCTCGCGAAACTCCTCCAAGCAGCGGATAGTTCAGGGTTGTTTGGCGTCCAGTGTGTGAACACACAAACAGATAGTGAAAGAGAGTGCCTCTGACCACCACCATTCATAATTCGAAACAAAAATTTAGACCACAACGTGCGGTGCAGCGGCCGCTCGAAAACGATCCGGCGAGTG
>NW_893495.1:0-767 GCF_000209065.1 Trypanosoma cruzi | reverse complement strand
TGGTGGCTGCTTTTGCCGAGGGTCAAATGGATGCCGAATATCAAGGTGGTCAATTAACTAAGCCCTTTTCTTCCGATGTTGTTGCGGGGTGCATTGACTCTGCGTGGCATTGTTCCACTCTTGTTGGTGAGGCCAATAAAAGATACACGGAGGGCACACACTGTGCTTGGTGCAGCGGAGGGAAAGGAGGGTCTGGGTGTTGTGCACCACTCCACAACAGTCACGAAGGGCCACGGAGCGTTTCTTCTTGCGGGAGGCTCGGATGTGTCCTACGAAGGTGGGTGTTGGAGAGAGGGCGGCTTGGAGCTGCAACTGGTTGTGGGCGATGTCACGAATCCCACGGGTGGCAAGCGGAGTGGACGGATCGAATGGGGCGGCCCCAAACACTCTCGAAGCTGATCTCTTCTGCTTCTCACGAAGGTGAACGGACGGAGTTCATTGCTTCTGGTGGCGCAGGTGTTGTGATGGAGGATGGCACCTTCCTGTTTCCTCTGATGGCGGTGAATGAGGCAGAATACGTTTGCTCCATGACCATTTACTCGACGGACAACGGCAGTAACTGGGCGCTCTCTGAGGGTATGTCCCCTGCGGAATGTCTTGACCCCGCGTCAGCGAGTGGGAGGGATCACTTCCCATGATTGTTGACTGCGAGAATGGCCGGAGGGTGTACGAGTCGCGTGACATGGGGACAGCGTGGACGGAGGCCATCGGGAAGCTTTTAGGCGTGTGGGTCAACTCAGGATCGGGAGCCTCTCAGAAAGAAAGCC
>NW_893494.1:0-766 GCF_000209065.1 Trypanosoma cruzi | reverse complement strand
TGCAGCACCATTGTGGGCAGGAGCTCGCGAATCCTCCAAGCAGCGGATAGTTCAGGGTTGTTTGGTGTCCAGTGTGTGCACACGCAAACATACATTGAAAGAGAGTGCCTCTGACTCCCGCCATTCATAATTCAAAACAAAAATTTAGACCACAGCGTGTGGTGCAGCAGCCGCTCGAAAACGATCCGCCGACTGCAACACCATTGTGGGCAGGAGCTCGCGAAATTCCTCCAAGCAGCGGATAGTTCAGGGTTGTTTGGTGTCCAGTGTGTGCACACGCAAACATACATTGAAAGAGAGTGTCTCTGACTCCCGCCATTCATAATTCAAAACAAAAATTTAGACCACAGCGTGTGGTGCAGCAGCCACTCGAAAACGATCCGCCGAGTGCAGCACCCTTGTGGGCAGGAGCTCGCGAAATTCCTCCAAGCAGCGGATAGTTCAGGGTTGTTTGGTGTCCAGTGTGTGCACACGCAAACATACATTGAAAGAGAGTGCCTCTGACTCCCGCCATTCATAATTCGAAACAAAAACATAGACCACAACGTGTGGTGCAGCAGCCGCTCGAAAACGATCCGCCGAGTGCAGCACCCTTGTGGGCAGGAGCTCGCGAAATTCCTCCAAGCAGCGGATAGTTCAGGGTTGTTTGGTGTCCAGTGTGTGCACACGCAAACATACATTGAAAGAGAGTGCCTCTGACTCCCGCCATTCATAATTCAAAACAAAAATTTAGACCACAGCGTGTGGTGCAGCAGCCGCTCGAAAA
>NW_893493.1:0-766 GCF_000209065.1 Trypanosoma cruzi | reverse complement strand
CAATTTTTCTTTTTTGCTGCGGCGCCCGCGCGCTCGAAAAGCCCACCCACCGCCCGCCTCGGCTCGGTGAAAAAGCGACTGGCGGCGCGCGGTGGCGGAAAGAAAAAAAAAAAGTGGGAAGGGTACGGCACCCCGGGTTCCAGCGCCATCACTGATCGCCGTACTAACGAGGCCTGTGGCCGCTTAACTTCACAAATCGGACGGGATGTGGTGCACTCGGCCAAGTATGGTCGTACCCGGCGACGCGCCACGCGATGTGCAACCGCCGACGCCACGGGAGATGATGAAAACAGGGGGAAAAAATTTAGGAAAAACGGCAAGAAGAAATTTTTAAAAGGAAAAAAAAAACACATGGAAAATGAGGCTCCGCGGGCCCCTTTCCGGATTTTGCCACGAAACCTCCGGACGCTTCGCTTCCCCACATGTGGCGCGGGAACTGCGTCAGCAATTTTTCTTTTTTGCTGCGGCGCCCGCGCGCTCGAAAAGCCCACCCACCGCCCGCCTCGGCTCGGTGAAAAAGCGACTGGCGGCGCGCGGTGGCGGAAAGAAAAAAAAAAAGTGGGAAGGGTACGGCACCCCGGGTTCCAGCGCCATCACTGATCGCCGTACTAACGAGGCCTGTGGCCGCTTAACTTCACAAATCGGACGGGATGTGGTGCACTCGGCCAAGTATGGTCGTACCCGGCGACGCGCCACGCGATGGCAACCGCCGACGCCACGGGAGATGATGAAAACAGGGGGAAAAAATTTGGAAAAACGGCAAGAA
>NW_893492.1:0-766 GCF_000209065.1 Trypanosoma cruzi | reverse complement strand
ACACGCTGTGGTCTATGTTTTTGTTTCGAATTATGAATGGTGGTGGTCAGAGGCACTCTCTTTCAATGTCTGTTTGCGTGTTCACACACTGGACGCCAAACAACCCTGAACTATCCGCTGCTTGGAGGAATGTCGCGAGATCTTGCCCACAAGCGTGCTGCAGTCGGATAATCGTTTTCGAGTGGCTGCTGCACCACACGCTGTGGTCTATGTTTTTGTTTCGAATTATGAATGGCGGTGGTCAGAGGCACTCTCTTTCAATGTCTGTTTGCGTGTTCACACACTGGACGCCAAACAACCCTGAACTATCCGCTGCTTGGAGGAATGTCGCGAGATCTTGCCCACAAGGGTGCTGCAGTCGGCGGATCGTTTTCGAGCGGCTGCTGCACCACACGCTGTGGTCTAAATTTTTGTTTCGAATTATGAATGGTGGTGGTCAGAGGCACTCTCTTTCAATGTCTGTTTGCGTGTTCACACACTGGACGCCAAACAACCCTGAACCATCCGCTGCTTGGAGGAATGTCGCGAGATCTTGCCCACAAGGGTGCTGCACTCGGCGGATCGTTTTCGAGTGGCTGCTGCACCACACGCTGTGGTCTAAATTTTTGTTTCGAATTATGAATGGTGGTGGTCAGAGGCACTCTCTTTCAATGTCTGTTTGCGTGTTCACACACTGGACGCCAAACAACCCTGAACTATCCGCTGCTTGGAGGAATGTCGCGAGATCTTGCCCACAAGCGTGCTGCAGTCGGATAATCGTTTTCGA
>NW_893491.1:0-766 GCF_000209065.1 Trypanosoma cruzi | reverse complement strand
CTGCAATTATAGGCGCTGCCAAACACACAAGCACATGCACACACATGCCGTGTTTAAAACGCTGAGAATGCACGCACGCACAGGATTGTGGCTGCGGAGGCCCTCGCGAGGGGCGAAGAAGCCTGCGTTTTGTTTTTTTGACATGTTGCTCGGTGTATGCTGACGCGTGACGAATAACAACACGCCCCAATAAGCAGAAAAGAAGTAAAACAAAATGGCACTGAGCGGCACACCGGTAAGCCAAAAATACGCAATCACCAATAAAAAAGCCGGCGATCACCCAGCAGTCACATCAAGCCTCCTAAAACCAACCTGGAATAGACAAAAAAAAGGGGGGGGGGGGGCAATCATAGAAAACAAAGATCCGCCCCCCCAAACAGGAAAAGCATTAAAAAAAAACGCGATCCTATTTTTTGTCCTTACTGCCGGGGTTGGCCGCCGCAGGGAATAAAAAAGAGTAGGGCGGTGGCCCCGGACGAGAGATACATGACGACGTGTCGAATTATCCAAGTTGCAGCGGCTGCCCCGGACGAGAGATACATGACGACGTGTCGAATTATCCAAGTTGCGGCGGTCCGCCCCGAACGAGAGATACATGACAACGAATCGATGTATCCACGCTGCGGCGACGGCCCCGTACGAGAGATATATGACGACGAATCGAAGTATTCACGCTGCGGCTGCGGCCCCGTACGAGAGATATATGACGACGAATCGAGGTATCCACGCTGCGGCGGCGCACCCTAAACATGTCGCTTTCGTTTTC
>NW_893490.1:0-766 GCF_000209065.1 Trypanosoma cruzi | reverse complement strand
TTTTTGTTTTGAATTATGAATGGCGGGAGTCAGAGGCACTCTCTTTCAATGTATGTTTGCGTGTGCACACACTGGACACCAAACAACCCTGAACTATCCGCTGCTTGGAGGAATTTCGCGAGCTCTGCCCACAATGGTGCTGCACTCGGCGGATCGTTTTCGAGTGGCTGCTGCACCACACGCTGTGGTCTAAATTTTTGTTTCGAATTATGAATGGCGGGAGTCAGAGGCACTCTCTTTCAATGTATGTTTGCGTGTGCACACACTGGACACCAAACAACCCTGAACTATCCGCTGCTTGGAGGAATTTCGCGAGCTCCTGCCCACAAGGGTGCTGCACTCGGCGGATCGTTTTCGAGTGGCTGCTGCACCACACGTTGTGGTCTAAATTTTTGTTTCGAATTATGAATGGCGGGAGTCAGAGACACTCTCTTTCAATGTATGTTTGCGTGTGCACACACTGGACACCAAACAACCCGGAACTATCCGCTGCTTGGAGGAATTTCGCGAGCTCCTGCCCACAAGGGTGCTGCACTCGGCGGATCGTTTTCGAGCGGCTGCTGCACCACACGCTGTGGTCTAAATTTTTGTTTCGAATTATGAATGGCGGGAGTCAGAGGCACTCTCTTTCAATGTATGTTTGCGTGTGCACACACTGGACACCAAACAACCCTGAACTATCCGCTGCTTGGAGGAATTTCGCGAGCTCCTGCCCACAAGGGTGCTGCACTCGGGGGGATCGTTTTCGAGCGGCTGCTGCACCACA
>NW_893489.1:0-766 GCF_000209065.1 Trypanosoma cruzi | reverse complement strand
CGGGAATCGAACCCGCGTCCCCGGATGACATTGTGAGCGTGTTTGCCACTGAGCTATAAAAATGCGGTCGCGCGACCCCTTTTCACGTAAAGTATTAATTTCGATCTTCGAACAATCGAGCACATTTGCGTTGTCCCCTGGAAAACGAAAGCGACATGTTTAGGGTGCGCAGCCGCAGCGTGGTTACTACGATAAGTTCGTCATATATCTCTCGTACGGGGCCGCAGCCGCAGCGTGGTTACTACGATTCGTCGTGTTGTATCCAACGTCCGGGGCAGCCGCTGCAACTTGGATAATTCGACACGTCGTCCTGTATCTAACGTCCGGGGCAGCCGCTGCAAACTTGGATAATTCGACACGTCGTGTTGTATCCAACGTCCGGGGCCACCGCCCTACCATTTTTTATTTCTTGCAGCGGCCAACCCCGGCAGTAAGGACAAAAAAAAGAATCGCGTTTTCTTTAATGTTTTTCCTGTTTGGGGGCGGGGATCTTTGTTTTCTATGATTGTCTCTTTTTTTTTGTCTGTTCCAGGTTGGTTTTTAGGAGGCTTGATGTGCCTGCTGGGTGATCGCCGGCTTTTTTATTGGTGATTGCGTATTTTTGGCTTACCGGTGTGCCGCTCAGCGCCATTTTGTTTTACTTCTTTTCCGCTTATTGGGGCGCGTTGTTATTCGTCACGCGTCAGCACACACCGAGCAACATGTCAAAAAAAACAAAATGCAGGCTTTTCCCCCCTCGCGAGAGCCTCCGCAGCCACAATCCTGT
>NW_893488.1:0-766 GCF_000209065.1 Trypanosoma cruzi | reverse complement strand
GTGCAGCAGCCACTCGAAAACGATCCGCCGAGTGCAGCACCCTTGTGGGCAAGATCTCGCGACATTCCTCCAAGCAGCGGATAGTTCAGGGTTGTTTGGCGTCCAGTGTGTGAACACGCAAACAGACATTGAAAGAGAGTGCCTCTGACCACCACCATTCATAATTCGAAACAAAAATTTAGACCACAGCGTGTGGTGCAGCAGCCGCTCGAAAACGATTATCCGACTGCAGCACCCTTGTGGGCAAGATCTCGCGACATTCCTCCAAGCAGCGGATAGTTCAGGGTTGTTTGGCGTCCAGTGTGTGAACACGCAAACAGACATTGAAAGAGAGTGCCTCTGACCACCACCATTCATAATTCGAAACAAAAATTTAGACCACAGCCTGTGGTGCAGCAGCCACTCGAAAACGATTATCCGACTGCAGCACCCTTGTGGGCAAGATCTCGCGACATTCCTCCAAGCAGCGGATAGTTCAGGGTTGTTTGGCGTCCAGTGTGTGAACACGCAAACAGACATTGAAAGAGAGTGCCTCTGACCACCACCATTCATAATTCGAAACAAAAATTTAGACCACAGCGTGTGGTGCAGCAGCCGCTCGAAAACGATTATCCGACTGCAGCACCCTTGTGGGCAAGATCTCGCGACATTTCCTCCAAGCAGCGGATAGTTCAGGGTTGTTTGGCGTCCAGTGTGTGAACACGCAAACAGACATTGAAAGAGAGTGCCTCTGACCACCACCATTCATAATTCGAAACAAAAATTT
>NW_893487.1:0-766 GCF_000209065.1 Trypanosoma cruzi | reverse complement strand
GTCGCCTCACCCCACGAAGCACACACAATAATGTGCCCATTGTATATATGCATGCACACCCATGCAGGCCCGTTGGTGCTCTCTTTTTCACGACACGCACCGCTGCCGTCCTGCCTGGCTGCATGGGCGGAGCACCGTAACTGTTTCTGTTTTGTTTTCATTGCATTGAGTGGGCGACCTCTCTCTCTCTCCCTGTGTGTGTGTTTTGCTTTACGGGAGCAATGAGAGTGTGTGTGCGCTGGTAGTCCCACGCTTCGGCTTTTTGTTTTGTTTTTCTTTTTGATTTTGTGGTTGAGTGCACCCATTCCGCGGCTGCGTGTGTGTGTGTGTGATGATATGAGTAATTTGCGTGTGTGCTTATCTGCCTCTCTCTGCCGTTGCTTTCTTCAGACTCTCTTGTGGCGCACAGCTGCTCTGCAAGTATAGGCGCTGACAAACACACACACACATGCACACACATGCCGTGCTTAAAACGCTGAGAATGCACGCACGCACAGGATTGTGGCTGCCGAGGCCCTCGCGAGGGGGAAAAAACCTGCATTTTTTTTTTTTGACATGTTGCTCGGTGTGTGCTGACGCGTGAAGAATAACAACACGCCCCAATAAGCAGAAAAGAAGTAAAACAAAATGGCGCTGAGCGGCACACCGGTAAGCCAAAAATACGCAATCACCAATAAAAAAGCCGGCGATCACCCAGCAGGCACATCAAGCGTCCTCAAAACCAACCTGGAACAGACAAAAAAAAAGAGGCAATCATAGAAAACAA
>NW_893486.1:0-766 GCF_000209065.1 Trypanosoma cruzi | reverse complement strand
TTATGAATGGTGGTGGTCAGAGGCACTCTCTTTCAATGTCTGTTTGCGTGTTCACACACTGGACGCCAAACAACCCTGAACTATCCGCTGCTTGGAGGAATGTCGCGAGATCTTGCCCACAAGGGTGCTGCAGTCGGCGGATCGTTTTCGAGCGGCTGCTGCACCACACGCTGTGGTCTAAATTTTTGTTTCGAATTATGAATGGTGGTGGTCAGAGGCACTCTCTTTCAATGTCTGTTTGCGTGTTCACACACTGGACGCCAAACAACCCTGAACTATCCGCTGCTTGGAGGAATGTCGCGAGATCTTGCCCACAACGGTGCTGCACTCGGCGGATCGTTTTCGAGCGGCTGCTGCACCACACGCTGTGGTCTAAATTTTTGTTTCGAATTATGAATGGTGGTGGTCAGAGGCACTCTCTTTCAATGTCTGTTTGCGTGTTCACACACTGAACACCAAACAACCCGGAACTATCCGCTGCTTGGAGGAATTTCGCGAGATCTTGCCCACAAGCGTGATGCAGTCGGATAATCGTTTTCGAGTGGCTGCTGCACCACACGCTGTGGTCTAAATTTTTGTTTCGAATTATGAATGGTGGTGGTCAGAGGCACTCTCTTTCAATGTCTGTTTGCGTGTTCACACACTGGACGCCAAACAACCCTGAACTATCCGCTGCTTGGAGGAATTTCGCGAGATCTTGCCCACATGGGTGCTGCACTCGGCGGATCGTTTTCGAGCGGCCGCTGCATCACACGTTGTGGTCCAA
>NW_893485.1:0-766 GCF_000209065.1 Trypanosoma cruzi | reverse complement strand
CACACCTTCCCATTGCTGCTGGCTTCCCTCGTTTTTTATCCGCAGCGCGCGGTGCCGAGACAAGAAGTCCCGATTCCCCCGCGCGACGGCGAAAAGGCAGTGAAAGAACACGAAGCAAACAGAGCGTAGGGGCAAGCTGCAGAGGCGCATAGCATTACTTAGCGAGGAGTGGGGACCATTCTGGCACTGGTGTCGATGATAAAATACCTGCTTCTGATCAGCCGCCAGGGCAAACTGCGCCTGGCAAAGTGGTATGTTGCATATCCCAAAAAGGAAAAGGCCAAACTTGTGCGTGAGGCATGTCAACTTGCTTTGGGTCGGTCGGCGCGCTTTTCCAATGTGGTTGAGCACAGGGGCAGCAAGTACATTTGTCGTCGTTATGCCTCCCTTTATTTTGTTGCTTCCATCGATAAAGACGACAACGAGCTGATCGTGCTGGAAGTCATCCACCATTTTGTGGAGGTATTGGACCGCTACTTTGGCAATGTCTGCGAGCTCGATCTCATCTTCAACTTCCATCGAGCCTATTTTGTGCTGGACGAGGTGATACTGGGCGGTGAGTTGGAGGACAGCAGTAAGCGTACAATTCTAAAGTATATTCAGGTGCACGACGGCGCTTCGGAGGAGATTGAGCAGGCTGGTTCCAACGGTGCGGCCGCCGCCATTGCAGCCACCGTTGGCGCGCTCAAAATTGCGTAGACGATTCGAGTGCGGGGAGCACCGACGGCAATGGCCGCCGCTTTTTTTATGGACGTGTGTCTGCCTT
>NW_893484.1:0-766 GCF_000209065.1 Trypanosoma cruzi | reverse complement strand
GGTGCTGCACTCGGCTGATCGTTTTCGAGCGGCCGCTGCATCACACGTTGTGGTCCAAATTTTTGTTTCCGATTGTGAATGGTGGGAGTCAGAGGCACTCTCTGTCACTATCTGTTTGCGTGTTCACACACTGGACACCAAACAACCCTGAACTATCCGCTGCTTGGAGGAATTTCGCGAGCTCTTGCCCACACGGGTGCTGCACTCGGCTGATCGATTTCGAGCGGCTGCAGCAGCACACGTTGTGGTCCAAATTTTTGTTTCCGATTGTGAATGGTGGGAGTCAGAGGCACTCTCTGTCACTATCTGTTTGCGTGTTCACACACTGGACACCAAACAACCCTGAACTATCCGCTGCTTGGAGGAATTTCGCGAGCTCTTGCCCACACGGGTGCTGCGCTCGGCTGATCGTTTTCGAGCGGCCGCTGCATCACACGTTGTGGTCCAAATTTTTGTTTCCGATTGTGAATGGTGGGAGTCAGAGGCACTCTCTGTCACTATCTGTTTGCGTGTTCACACACTGGACACCAAACAACCCTGAACTATCCGCTGCTTGGAGGAATTTCGCGAGCTCTTGCCCACACGGGTGCTGCACTAGGCTGATCGTTTTCGAGCGGCTGCTGCATCACACGTTGTGGTCCAAATTTTTGTTTCCGATTGTGAATGGTGGGAGTCAGAGACACTCTCTGTCAATATCTGTTTGCGTGTTCACACACTGGACACCAAACAACCCTGAACTATCCGCTGCTGGAGGAATTCGCGAGCT
>NW_893483.1:0-766 GCF_000209065.1 Trypanosoma cruzi | reverse complement strand
CAGCCGAGTGCAGCACCCGTGTGGGCAAGAGCTCGCGAAATTCCTCCAAGCAGCGGATAGTTCAGGGTTGTTTGGTGTCCAGCGTGTGAACACGCAAACAGATATTGACAGAGAGTGTCTCTGACTCCCACCATTCACAATCGGAAACAAAAATTTGGACCACAACGTGTGATGCAGCAGCCGCTCGAAAACGATCAGCCGAGTGCAGCACCCGTGTGGGCAAGAGCTCGCGAAATTCCTCCAAGCAGCGGATAGTTCAGGGTTGTTTGGTGTCCAGCGTGTGAACACGCAAACAGATATTGACAGAGAGTGCCTCTGACTCCCACCATTCACAATCGGAAACAAAAATTTGGACCACAACGTGTGATGCAGCGACCGCTCGAAAACGATCAGCCGAGTGCAGCACCCGTGTGGGCAAGAGCTCGCGAAATTCCTCCAAGCAGCGGATAATTCAGGGTTGTTTGGTGTCCAGTGTACGAACACGCAAACAGGTATTGACAGAGAGTGCCTCTGACTCCCACCATTCACAATCGGAAACAAAAATTTGGACCACAACGTGTGATGCAGCAGCCGCTCGAAAACGATCAGCCGAGTGCAGCACCCGTATGGGCAAGAGCTCGCGAAATTCCTCCAAGCAGCGGATAGTTCAGGGTTGTTTGGTGTCCAGCGTATAAACACGCAAACAGATATTGACAGAGAGTGCCTCTGACTCCCACCATTCACAATCGGAAACAAAAATTGGACCACAACGTGTGATGCAGCGGCC
>NW_893482.1:0-766 GCF_000209065.1 Trypanosoma cruzi | reverse complement strand
CTGTTTGCGTGTTCACACACTGGACGCCAAACAACCCTGAACTATCCGCTGCTTGGAGGAATTTCGCGAGATCTTGCCCACAGGGGTGCTGCACTTGCCGGATCGTTTTCGAGCGGCTGCTGCACCACACGCTGTGGTCTAAATTTTTGTTTCGAATTATGAATGGTGGCGGTCAGAGACACTCTCTTTCAATGTCTGTTTGCGTGTTCACACACTGGACGCCAAACAACCCTGAACTATCCGCTGCTTGGAGGAATTTCGCGAGATCTTGCCCACAGGGGTGCTGCACTTGCCGGATCGTTTTCGAGCGGCTGCTGCACCACACGCTGTGGTCTAAATTTTTGTTTCGAATTATGAATGGTGGCGGTCAGAGGCACTCTCTTTCAATGTCTGTTTGCGTGTTCACACACTGGACACCAAACAACCCTGAACTATCCGCTGCTTGGAGGAATTTCGCGAGCTCTTGCCCACAGGGGTGCTGCACTCGCCGGATCGTTTTCGAGCGGCTGCGTGTGTGTGTGTGTGCGATGATATGAGTAATTTGCGTGTGTGCTATCTGCCTCTCTCTGCCGTTGCTTTCTTCAGACTCTCTTGTGGCGCACAGCTGCTCCGCAAGTATAGGCGCTGCCAAACACACAAGCACATGCACACACACATGCCGTGTTTAAAACGCTGAGAATGCACGCACGCACAGGATTGTGGCTGCGGAGGCCCTCGCGAGGGGGGAAAAAGCCTGCATTTTGTTTTTTTTTTTGACATGTTGCTC
>NW_893481.1:0-766 GCF_000209065.1 Trypanosoma cruzi | reverse complement strand
TGTACCTTTTCCATGTCGACAAGCGTTGCACCAAGGCGTCGTGCAAGCTTGACGCCGTCACCCGTGGCCCACGGTCCATTGGTTTAGGGAAGCCGGACAACTCTGGCGCAAACTCGCCAATGAGTGATTGCGACATGTGATCATTTGAAAAGCCGCCGGTGGCGAGAATGACGGCATCCGCGGTAAGTTTCATCGAACTTGTCTCCTTCTCATCGGACTTCTTGTAAGTAACGCCCGTGACTCTCACTTCACGCCCACCATCGGGTGTACCTTTGATCTCATGTAGAAGCGAAGTGACGACAATGTTTTCCATGATCGTCACGCGATCCGCCAGCTTCGTGCGAACGTGCTGCTCAAGCGTCCGCATGATGGTGAAGCCAATGGGCACAGGAGTGCCGTCTGCCTTATCGGGGGCACGGTGCGTGCGCTTGCGGCTGTGCCCACCAAGCTGCGAAAGCACTGTCAGGGGAACGCCAAGCGACGAAAGCCAAGAAATGGCATCCCCGCTCTTTACGGAGAGTGTGCGTACCAGACTGGGGACGGTGCTGCCGCCGAGACCCGATTTGTGCGTGTCGCGCTCAAATATATTGCTGTTATCTTGGATGTCATCCAGTGCCTGTGCGCGTGTGCCCCAGCCATTGATGCCGGACGTTGCCTTGGCGCTGTTGCCGCCAACCCTCGGTTCCTTCTCCAGCAGGATGACCTGGGCTCCGCAGGCGGTGGCCTCGATGGCAGCAGACAACACGGCAAGACCACCACCCACAAC
>NW_893480.1:0-766 GCF_000209065.1 Trypanosoma cruzi | reverse complement strand
TTGTGGTCCAAATTTTTGTTTCCAATTATGAATGGTGGGAGTCAGAGACACTCTCTGTCAATATCTGTTTGCGTGTTCACACACTGGACACCAAACAACCCTGAACTATCCGCTGCTTGGAGGAATTTCGCGAGCTCTTGCCCACACGGGTGCTGCACTCGGCTGATCGTTTTCGAGCGGCTGCTGCATCACACGTTGTGGTCCAAATTTTTGTTTCCGATTGTGAATGGTGGGAGTCAGAGACACTCTCTGTCAATATCTGTTTGCGTGTTCACACACTGGACATCAAACAACCCTGAATAATCCGCTGCTTGGAGGAATTTCGCGAGCTCTTGCCCACACGGGTGCTGCGCTCGGCTGATCGTTTTCGAGCGGCTGCTGCATCACACGTTGTGGTCCAAATTTTTGTTTCTGATTGTGAATGGTGGGAGTCAGAGACACTCTCTGTCAATATCTGTTTGCGTGTTCACACACTGGACACCAAACAACCTTGAACTATCCGCTGCTTGGAGGAATTTCGCGAGCTCTTGCCCACACGGGTGCTGCACTCGGCTGATCGTTTTCGAGCGGCTGCTGCATCACACGTTGTGGTCCAAATTTTTGTTTCCGATTGTGAATGGTGGGAGTCAGAGACACTCTCTGTCAATATCTGTTTGCGTGTTCACACACTGGACACCAAACAACCCTGAACTATCCGCTGCTTGGAGGAATTTCGCGAGCTCTTGACCACACGGGTGCTGCACTCGGCTGATCGTTTTCGAGCGGC
>NW_893479.1:0-766 GCF_000209065.1 Trypanosoma cruzi | reverse complement strand
AACAAAAATTTAGACCACAACGTGTGGTGCAGCAGCCGCTCGAAAACGATCTGCCGAGTGCAGCACCCATGTGGGCAAGATCTCGCGAAATTCCTCCAAGCAGCGGATAGTTCCGGGTTGTTTGGCGTCCAGTGTGTGAACACGCAAACAGATAGTGAAAGAGAGTGCCTCTGACCACCACCATTCATAATTCGAAACAAAAATTTAGACCACAGCGTGTGGTGCAGCAGCCGCTCGAAAACGATCTGCCGAGTGAAGCACCCTTGTGGGCAAGATCTCGCGAAACTCCTCCAAGCAGCGGATAGTTCAGGGTTGTTTGGCGTCCAGTGTGTGAACACGCAAACAGACATTGAAAGAGAGTTTCTCTGACCACCACCATTCATAATTCGAAACAAAAATTTAGACCACAACGTGTGGTGCAGCAGCCGCTCGAAAACGATCCGCCGACTGCAGCACCCTTGTGGGCAAGATCTCGCGAAACTCCTCCAAGCAGCGGATAGTTCAGGGTTGTTTGGCGTTCAGTGTGTGAACACGCAAACAGACATTGAAAGAGAGTGCCTCTGACCACCACCATTCATAATTCGAAACAAAAATTTAGACCACAACGTGTGGTGCAGCAGCCGCTCGAAAACGATCTGCCGAGTGCAGCACCCATGTGGGCAAGATCTCGCGAAACTCCTCCAAGCAGCGGATAGTTCAGGGTTGTTTGGCGTCCAGTGTGTGAACACGCAAACAGACATGAAAGAGAGTGCCTCTGACCACCACC
>NW_893478.1:0-766 GCF_000209065.1 Trypanosoma cruzi | reverse complement strand
TGCGGGAATCGAACCCGCGTCCCCGGATGACATTGTGAGCGTGTTTGCCACTGAGCTAAAAAAATGCGGTCGCGCGACTCCTTTTCACGTAAAGTATTAATGTCGATCTTCGAACAATCGAGCACATTTGCGTTGTCCCCTGGAAAACGAAAAAGACGTGTTTAGGATGCGCAGCCGCAGCGTGGTTACTACTGTAAGTCGTCATATATCTAACGCCCGAGGCCACCGCTGCAGCTTGGATAATTTGACACGTCGTCCCGTATCTAACGTCCGGGGCAGCCGCTGCAACTTGGATAATTCGACACGTCGTCCCGTATCTAGCGTCCGGGGCCACCGCCCTACCATTTTTTATTTCTTGCGGCGGCCAACCCCGGCAGTAAGGACAAAAAAAAGAATCGCGTTTTCTTTAATGTTTTTCCTGTTTGGGGGCGGGGATCTTTGTTTTCTATGATTGCCTCTTTTTTTTTGTCTGTTCCAGGTTGGTTTTGAGGACGCTTGATGTGCCTGCTGGGTGATCGCCGGCTTTTTTATTGGTGATTGCGTATTTTTGGCTTACCGGTGTGCCGCTCAGCGCCATTTTGTTTTACTTCTTTTCTGCTTATTGGGGCGTGTTGTTATTCGTCACGCGTCAGCACACACCGAGCAACATGTCAAAAAAAAAAATGCAGGTTTTTTCCCCCTCGCGAGGGCCTCGGCAGCCACAATCCTGTGCGTGCGTGCATTCTCAGCGTATTAAGCACGGCATGTGTGTGCATGTGTGTGTGTG
>NW_893477.1:0-766 GCF_000209065.1 Trypanosoma cruzi | reverse complement strand
TTTCGCGAGATCTGCCCCACATGGGTGCTGCACTCGGCGGATCGTTTTCGAGCGGCTGCTGCACCGCACGTTGTGTTCTAAATTTTTGTTTCGAATTATGAATGGTGGTGGTCAGAGACACTCTCTTTCAATGTCTGTTTGCGTGTTCACACACTGGACGCCAAACAACCCTGAACTATCCGCTGCTTGGAGGAATTTCGCGAGATCTTGCCCACATGGGTGCTGCACTCGGCGGATCGTTTTCGAGCGGCTGCTGCACCGCACGTTGTGGTCTAAATTTTTGTTTCGAATTATGAATGGTGGTGGTCAGAGGCACTCTCTTTCACTATCTGTTTGCGTGTTCACACACTGGACGCCAAACAACCCTGAACTATCCGCTGCTTGGAGGAATTTCGCGAGATCTTGCCCAGAAGGGTGCTGCAGTCGGCGGATCGTTTTCGAGCGGCTGCTGCACCACACGCTGTGGTCTAAATTTTTGTTTCGAATTATGAATGGTGGTGGTCAGAGGCACTCTCTTTCACTATCTGTTTGCGTGTTCACACACTGGACGCCAAACAACCCTGAACTATCCGCTGCTTGGAGGAGTTTCGCGAGATCTTGCCCACATGGGTGCTGCACTCGGCGGATCGTTTTCGAGCGGCCGCTGCACCACACGCTGTGGTCTAAATTTTTGTTTCGAATTATGAATGGTGGTGGTCAGAGACACTCTCTTTCAATGTCTGTTTGCGTGTTCACACACTGGACGCCAAACAACCCTGAACTATCC
>NW_893476.1:0-766 GCF_000209065.1 Trypanosoma cruzi | reverse complement strand
GGTGGTCAGAGACACTCTCTTTCAATGTCTGTTTGCGTGTTCACACACTGGACGCCAAACAACCCTGAACTATCCGCTGCTTGGAGGAATTTCGCGAGATCTTGCCCACAGGGGTGCTGCACTCGCCGGATCGTTTTCGAGCGGCCGCTGCACCGCACGTTGTGGTCTAAATTTTTGTTTCGAATTATGAATGGTGGTGGTCAGAGACACTCTCTTTCAATATCTGTTTGTGTGTTCACACACTGGACGCCAAACAACCCTGAACTATCCGCTGCTTGGAGGAATTTCGCGAGATCTTGCCCACAAGGGTGCTGCACTCGGCGGATCGTTTTCGAGTGGCTGCTGCACCACACGCTGTGGTCTAAATTTTTGTTTCGAATTATGAATGGTGGTGGTCAGAGACACTCTCTTTCACTATCTGTTTGCGTGTTCACACACTGGACGCCAAACAACCCTGAACTATCCGCTGCTTGGAGGAGTTTCGCGAGATCTTGCCCACATGGGTGCTGCACTCGGCGGATCGTTTTCGAGTGGCTGCTGCACCACACGCTGTGGTCTAAATTTTTGTTTCGAATTATGAATGGTGGTGGTCAGAGACACTCTCTTTCACTATCTGTTTGCGTGTTCACACACTGGACGCCAAACAACCCTGAACCATCCGCTGCTTGGAGGAATGTCGCGAGATCTTGCCCACAAGGGTGCTGCACTCGGCGGATCGTTTTCGAGTGGATGCTGCACCGCTACGTTGTGGTCTAAATTTTGTTCG
>NW_893475.1:0-766 GCF_000209065.1 Trypanosoma cruzi | reverse complement strand
AGTGCTTTGCTTTACACCCCCATCTTTCTTTTTTTTCTTTTTCTTTTTTTCTTTCTTGGTCCCTCGGCTCTCGCTGCGCGGTTTTGCGGCCCAGGGAGGGGCACGCCCGCACACACACACACGCGTTACGATGGAGACATGTTGTTCGAGGTCCAAACAGTTTGAGCGACGCATTGAGAACGGAACAATAAAAATCACCTTTCGGCTGAGCGCCCGCTCCCCTCCCTCCCACTTCCTGCTATTGTTGTCGTTTTTCTTTCTTGCGCAACGGCGCGCACGTAACATCCTGCCCTGTCTGGCGCCCTGCCTGTGCAAACGGTTGGTGGCGGGCCCGCCCGAAAGCGCAAGAGAGAGAAAGAGAAAGAGAGGGCCGAATTGCCCGGAGGTGGGTTGTGGTGGGCGCACGCCGCTGCTGATGGAAGCAACCAACTCTTGTGCGCGAGGGCGCGTGGCCCCGTGAACGCGCTTGCGTGATGGCCAAAAACAAACTCAACAGGTCTGACAGCCGCCCCGCCCGCCGCAACCTCGCCGGCTGGCCCCCGCGCCTCCCCTCGCATGGCCAGGAAAGGCGCGTCTTGAGACCCACCGCTCCGTGACGCTGGGCGCTTGGGTGCATCGGCGCCCCGAGAAAGAGACACGCCGGTCGTGAAGCGCAGCGACCCTTGGGCCGGTGGCGCGCTGTCGGTGCCGCGCGTGGCGCCACTGCCCGGTTGCGCGAGAGTTTGCGGTGACGGTGCGCGCGTCGAGGCTCCCTCCCCAGTTCGGG
>NW_893474.1:0-766 GCF_000209065.1 Trypanosoma cruzi | reverse complement strand
GCATAAGGTGTTATCATCCCGCATAAGGTGTGTTATCATCCCGCATAAGATGTTATCATCCCGCATAAGGTGTTATCATCCCCCATAAGGTGTGTTATCATCCCGCATAAGATGTTATCATCACGCATAAGGTGTGTTATCGTCCCGCATAAGGTGTTATCGTCCCGCATAAGGTGTGTTATCATCCCGCATAAGGTGTGTTATCATCCCGCATAAGATGTGTTATCATCCCCCATAAGGTGTGTTATCATCCCGCATAAGGTGTGTTATCATCCCGCATAAGATGTTATCATCCCGCATAAGGTGTTATCATCCCCCATAAGGTGTGTTATCATCCCGCATAAGGTGTGTTATCATCCCGCATAAGATGTGTTATCATCCCCCATAAGGTGTGTTATCATCCCGCATAAGATGTGTTATCGTCCCGCATAAGGTGTTATCATCCCGCATAAGGTGTTATCATCCCGCATAAGGTGTGTTATCATCCCGCATAAGATGTGTTATCATCCCGCATAAGATGTGTTATCATCCCCCATAAGATGTGTTATCATCCCCCATAAGGTGTGTTATCATCCCGCATAAGATGTGTTATCGTCCCGCATAAGGTGTTATCATCCCGCATAAGGTGTTATCATCCCGCATAAGGTGTGTTATCATCCCCCATAAGGTGTGTTATCGTCCCCCATAAGGTGTGTTATCATCCCGCATAAGGTGTGTTATCATCCCGCATAATATGTGTGTTATCATCCCGCGATAATATGTGTGT
>NW_893473.1:0-766 GCF_000209065.1 Trypanosoma cruzi | reverse complement strand
GGCGGCATCCCTGATGCAGCCAACGAACGGGGCTGGGAGCGACGGTGAGACGCAAGCACGTGTGGATATTCGGAGCGGCCGGCGCACCGCACGCTGAGAGCATGGCACGGTGAGGACCGGACCCAGAAAAGGGACACCGCGTGGGACGTCAATCTTCACTGCAGCGACCGCCACCGAATTCGGATTTGCTCGCACCTTCTGCGGTCCCTCTTCCTCCCCTCACTTCTGTGCCGAGGACTGTGCCGCGGGATCCAGCAGCGCGATGTTTGGCCGCAGGAGCATGACCCGAACGAATGATTTGTGGGAGGGGATGTGCACTGCGACGAGAAGGAAAAAAATGTTGCGAGACGACCACCACCACCAGACCGGAGTGAGGTTGTGTTTTGTCCACTTGCGCGAGGGCGGCCCGCCACCTGGTCGGTTGGGAGGATTATTATTTTTTTTGCGTCGTAGCGCTCTCTTTTTATTCCGCCGCGTTTTCCTGCGGACATGCGAAGGGAGATTTGCAAGAAATTCCTGCGAGGCGTCCGTGCCGTCGTCGGAAAGGCGGAGTCCCCCTTGAGAAACGCCACTTTTTAAATTTGTTTTGGGCGGGGAGTTCCTGTCGATTCAACGCGACCTTGTTTTGCGGATTTTATGCGTGTGTTTCCGAGCGGTTCGATCTGTGCTCCCGGCCCACCTCGGATGTGGTGTGCGCGTCGACATGAAGGTGCCTGCCAGCCGTTTTATTGCCTCCCCGCCGTGGCTGCCGCCGCTGCCTTCTTCC
>NW_893472.1:0-766 GCF_000209065.1 Trypanosoma cruzi | reverse complement strand
TGGTATCCCAAAAAAGATAAACGCCGTTAGCCGAGCTCATCGTGTTGTTCTCTATGTCAAAGTAGCCGCTGTTCCTCACATCAACAGAAGTAACGCAAACAGATGATTCCACACCGTCATCATCCTTCGTTATGCGCAGCGTATTTCCCTTCACAATAATCCCGCCGCCATCAACAACAACAACACTGGAGAAATAGACTGCGTACCAGTTCCCCTCGATGTAGTTGTCGAGCAAAAGCAGCGTAATATTAGCACTGAGAGTAAACTTCACAAATAAAATGGCGTGGCTCGACGTCGTCACGAGCGTACTGCCCACCACCAGTATCTGGGAGCTCACGCCAAAAACACCCTCAAACTCCAACTCACCAGTATCCAGCATCGAAGAAGTCACGTTCACGTGCACGCGCGCACCACTCCCCCTGATCGACAGGCCCATGAGGACGCACTGCAGTAACGTGATGTTGAGTATCTGTTCTGGCGCGTCAAAATACGACAGGTCCAGCACAATCGCGGCGGTGAAGGTCACGTTGACAAAGCACAGACCACGCACACCGGGATCAGGAACATCCACGGAGTTGATGCTGCCACCGTGCACGCAGCGGGCCTCCGTGTCCTTCGCATCGAGGAGCGGAAGCGGCCCAAGACCGTCCGGAACCGCAGCCGGCAGGCACGTGTCGCCGTAGCCGCCAGCAGCGCATTCACACTCACAGCCGCTGACGCTGCTCGTCCTCGCAGCGAAGCACACGACCTCCACGGTGCACGCACC
>NW_893471.1:0-766 GCF_000209065.1 Trypanosoma cruzi | reverse complement strand
GCTTCTTGGAGGGGAAGCAGCAACATCACAGGGATTCCCAGACAATATAGATGAGGGGGATGTAATATAACATGTGCATTTGATCCAATATGTAGAGCGAAAATGGTTATCTTGAACTTGCTGTGATTGGATTTTGTTTCTCTAATTTTGGCGTCTTTATTTAAAAAATTTTTTTTTTTTGCTTTTTTCTGCATTCTCATTTTTCTTTTATTTTTTTCTTCTGAAAATAAAGTTGGCTGCTATTTTTAGTTTTTTTCAGTTTTTTTTTTTTAATTGTTGTTTGTGTATATTTTATTAGGCTTGATAAAAAATGCTCTGCCGCTCAAGAGTGAGGCTTAGTGGATTTGATGTGAATGCCCTGTACCCACATGGCGTTCCTAAACGCACCTTTCCTTACCGTGAGCACCCCAAGCAGATTTCCACTGCACCTATGGCTGGCGGATTTTACATGACCAAATATGCTCTTGGGTGGCCTTTTCAGATACCCTTTGAGTGGCTGTTTTATCGAACATCCATCTTTCTTTTTGTGGCTTGTGTGGTGTACGATCTTTTTTTCGGCTTTCCTCTTCCTTTTATGAAGGAAATTCCACCAGGAAAACCAAAACATTTTTTCTTCAATAATGCAGGTGGATCTCCACACCACTTTTGGCAATATCAAGATGGGTGGAAGGTACCAAATATGTCTGGCGCGCGCCGTTGGGTGGATTAGTCAATAAATAGAGAAAACGACCAAATAAAAAAAGTCAGGGGAAAAGGGATAAGCAAC
>NW_893470.1:0-766 GCF_000209065.1 Trypanosoma cruzi | reverse complement strand
ATATATATATTGTTTGTTTCTTTATTGCCGTCGTCTATTATGGCGGTGTTCATTTCCTTTATTGACATCAATGTTGAGTGAAGCACGTGCGTCCAGCTGTAGTTTGTGTTTCGTGCTCTTCGCCTGTGATGTTGAAGTGGCGTCGTTGATGGCGAGAGGCGCATGGCCATCAGTTGCAATAAATTGACTCGCATAATGTGACAAATCAAGAAGAAATAAAAAAGATTATACAACGGTCGTGCCATGTTTCTTTTTTTTTTTTCCTCTCTTTCTTTCTTTCTCTCTGCGCCGGCAACCAAAATAATTATTTCCCCGCCTTTTGCCGCTCCCCTCAACGTTGCAGCGCCACCATTTCCTCTCCGTCTTTCCATCACGCACCAGATGCAAATCGAGAGGGACACACACACGCACGCACGCACAAACACACAGAGAGAGAGACCAAAAAAAAAAAAAAAAAAAAAAAAAAACCCAATACTTAAATGAATAAAACAATTACCGATAAATAAGACAGCAGCCATTTATTTATTTTAAATTTTGAACTTTTTCCCTTGACGGCCTTGAAGTTGTTTGGACTGCTGTGGCGTGTGTGTGTGTGTGTGTGTGAGGAAAAAAATATAATTTCAGTGTTGATAAACGAATAACCCAAACAAAAAAGAGGGGGCGTACATATATGTGAAGCCTTTTTGTTGGGGTTGATTTTTTTTTTTTTTGAGTTAAATTGGGGGTATTCCCCCCGCCTCTTTCTTTTCTCTCATTTGGGATTTTA
>NW_893469.1:0-766 GCF_000209065.1 Trypanosoma cruzi | reverse complement strand
GGCCTGCACGCATCCACTCTTCCATTAACCTCACGTACCCCATGACATCACCGTTTCCAGCGGAAAACAAAACGTCTCTAGCACTCGCCATAGAAGCCCGCTCCTTCGGATCCCGACTCACCACAAACACCGAGTCGAGAGTGAGCATCGCCACGGCAATTGACATGTGACGAAGACACCGCAAAGCGCTCCCACGAAGAATACATTTGCTCAGTGAGGGATCCAGTGGAAATTCTGCCATGCGTCTTCCGGTAAGTGTCAACCGACCATTCGGTTTAATTGCGCCAAGCAGGTAAAGGTGGTCCAAAGCCCGTTCCAACGAGGCCGTAGAGGGTGCATCAATAAACTCAAACTGTAACAAATTATCAATTCCAAGCGCCTTCAGCTGTAAAACAACAGAACTCATACAACTCCGCTGAATCTCCGGAACCGTTTCTTGTGGAAGCTCATTACGAAAGGTGTAGGCCGTGTACAAGCGGTAACACTCCCCCTTTTGAGTTCGTCCTGCTCGACCTGTTCTCTGCTTAGCGCTGGCTTGCGAGATTGGCAACACACGCAATTCCTCCACCATGGACTGGTAATTATAATAGTTTTGCTTGCAAAGCCCACAATCCACGACGTACACCACTCCATCGATAGTGATGGATGTTTCAGCAATGTTTGTCGCGATCACAACCTTCCGTGTGGTTGGTGGTGGGACCTCGTAAATACGCCTTTGCTCTCGTGGTGGAAGAGATGCGTAGATGGGTAGCACCATCAAGGGAAG
>NW_893468.1:0-766 GCF_000209065.1 Trypanosoma cruzi | reverse complement strand
ACTCATTTAATACTTATTTTTAACTCTTTATCAATTCAACCTTATGGCTTATGGCTTGGAGACGTTCCTTAATCATTCCCGCAAAAGTCACCATGAACAATGTCTGCCAAGCGGATAGTCCCATTCTCGGTATTATACCCGCATAGAAACCTTTCAATCCATATGTCTTGTACACATATGATACACAATTTCGCGTGGTTACACCTTGCTCTCCCGTTGCTTGTCGAGCTTGCTGCAAAACACGCACAACCTCAAAGGGCTGATTTATACATCCCAATACACCTCCCATGATTCCACAGAATATCTCTTCAGGTGTAGTTAATTTTTGCCGGCCCACCAGCTCTTTATACTTGTTTGTGAAGGCAACGGCAAAGAACCATCGCAAAGCCCAGTTCGTTCCTTGACGTCCTGCCATAGCCGGTGCGGATCCATAAGCCTTACGAAAACCAGCTTTCCTCAGCACTGTAAATAAGCTCATCGAATGATATTGTGGGTTGCGGTTTTTATACGTTACAACATATGTCATGGGAGACATCACGACTGTTTGCATAACACCTCCGACGAAGCCCGCCAACATGCCACCCATTGCACCGTGTGGATTAACACCAAGCGTCGGCTCCAACTCCAGTGTCAAATTGGTACCAAAAAGCAATATAGAGCCCTTCAAAGCGGCCTCCACCATTTTCGCCCCAGTACCATGATAAAACCGACCCCAACCACTCTCACAAAGTGTCTTAAACTCTACTATAAAGCTATTCCATTGTCC
>NW_893467.1:0-766 GCF_000209065.1 Trypanosoma cruzi | reverse complement strand
ATTGTATATATGCATGCACACCCATGCAGGCCCGTTGGTGCTCTCTTTTGCACGACACGCACCGCTGCCGTCCTGCCTGGCTGCATGGGCGGAGCACCGTAACTGTTTCTGTTTTGTTTTTATTGCATTGAGTGGGCGACCTCTCCCTCTCTCCCTCTGTGTGTGTGTTTTGCTTTACGGGAGCAATGAGAGTGTGTGTGCGCTGGTCGTCCCACGCTTCGGCTTTTTGTTTTTTCCCTTTTGTTTCCTTTTTGATTTTGTGGTTGAGTCGACCCATTATGTTTTTTTTCTTTTTTTTTGGATTGGTGGTTTGCTTAGAATGTGGATGCATGACTTTTTATTTTATTTTCTTTTTTTCTTTTGTTGTGCGATATTGTCAGTGTTTCTTATCCCTGTCAAGCCATTAATTGCTTTCTTTTACGTACAGCATGCGTCAATTGGTCACGTTAACCCACGGTCTGCAGTGCTGCTGGTGCTTGTGGTTGTGATGATGTGTGTGGTGTGATTGCCGAGAGGGAGTCCGTTGCCACCAGAATTCGTGTGGGCGATTGGGATGTTTCGAGAGAAAAAGGTATGAGATGTCTAATGCCATTTTCAGTGGCAAGGCACTCTGCTCTATATGAGCGTGCGAGCCTGCCAGCTGCTGCACGATGGACCTCCACAGGGAGATCAGTTGTCGTGGTGTATTCGTACAATAGCGCAGCGGATCCAGATGCAAACTCAGCGAGAGATGAAGAAACGTCTGTCCATAATTCAAAATCATACG
>NW_893466.1:0-766 GCF_000209065.1 Trypanosoma cruzi | reverse complement strand
CGCTTCGGCTTTTTGTTTTGTTTTTCTTTTTGATTTTGTGGTTGAGTGCACCCATTCCGCGGCTGCGTGTGTGTGTGTGTGATGATATGAGTAATTTGCGTGTGTGCTTATCTGCCTCTCTCTGCCGTTGCTTTCTTCAGACTCTCTTGTGGCGCACAGCTGCTCTGCAAGTATAGGCGCTGACAAACACACACACACATGCACACACATGCCGTGCTTAAAACGCTGAGAATGCACGCACGCACAGGATTGTGGCTGCCGAGGCCCTCGCGAGGGGGAAAAAACCTGCATTTTTTTTTTTTGACATGTTGCTCGGTGTGTGCTGACGCGTGACGAATAACAACACGCCCCAATAAGCAGAAAAGAAGTAAAACAAAATGGCGCTGAGCGGCACACCGGTAAGCCAAAAATACGCAATCACCAATAAAAAAGCCGGCGATCACCCAGCAGGCACATCAAGCGTCCTCAAAACCAACCTGGAACAGACAAAAAAAAAGAGGCAATCATAGAAAACAAAGATCCCCGCCCCCAAACAGGAAAAACATTAAAGAAAACGCGATTCTTTTTTTTGTCCTTACTGCCGGGGTTGGCCGCCGCAAGAAATAAAAAATGGTAGGGCGGTGGCCCCGGACGCTAGATACAGGACGACGTGTCGAATTATCCAAGTTGCAGCGGCTGCCCCGGACGTTAGATACGGGACGACGTGTCGGATTATCCAAGTTGCAGCGGCTGCCCCGGACGTTAGATACGGGACGACGTGTCGAAT
>NW_893465.1:0-766 GCF_000209065.1 Trypanosoma cruzi | reverse complement strand
TTTTGTTTCCGATGGTGAATGTGGGAGTCAGAGGCACTCTCTGTCACTATCTGTTTGCGTGTTCACACACTGGACACCAAAGAACCCTGAACTATCCGCTGCTTGGAGGAATTTCGCGAGCTCTTGCCCACACGGGTGCTGCACTCGGCTGATCGATTTCGAGCGGCTGCTGCAGCACACGTTGTGGTCCAAATTTTTGTTTCCGATTGTGAATGGTGGGAGTCAGAGGCACTCTCTGTCAATATCTGTTTGCGTGTTCACACACTGGACACCAAACAACCCTGAACTATCCGCTGCTTGGAGGAATTTCGCGAGCTCTTGCCCACACGGGTGCTGCACTCGGCTGATCGATTTCGAGCGGCCGCTGCATCACACGTTGTGGTCCAAATTTTTGTTTCCGATTGTGAATGGTGGGAGTCAGAGGCACTCTCTGTCAATATCTGTTTGCGTGTTCACACACTGGACACCAAAGAACCCTGAACTATCCGCTGCTTGGAGGAATTTCGCGAGCTCTTGCCCACACGGGTGCTGCACTCGGCTGATCGATTTCGAGCGGCTGCTGCAGCACACGTTGTGGTCCAAATTTTTGTTTCCGATTGTGAATGGTGGGAGTCAGAGACACTCTCCGTCAATATCTGTTTGCGTGTTCACACACTGGACACCAAACAACCCTGAACTATCCGCTGCTTGGAGGAATTTCGCGAGCTCTTGCCCACAAGGGTGCTGCACTCGGCAGATCGATTTCGAGCGGCTGCTGCAGCACACG
>NW_893464.1:0-766 GCF_000209065.1 Trypanosoma cruzi | reverse complement strand
CACCACACGGTTCGGATTTTTCCCCTCGTGAGATGCACACAAACACACGCACATAAAAAAAAAAAAGGGGGGAAAAGAAAAATAATAATAGAAATCAAAACCAGCCAAACAAAAGAGAACAAAAAAAAAAAAAACAATAAAAAAAAGAAAAAGAGATGCCAACAAGCCTCTTCTCTTCCCTCCAATATAACAAAGGGGAGCTCGCCCGCTTCCGTCCACAGAGAGCGAGGGAGAAATACACCAGGCGTTCCCCCGGAATTCCACTCCTACATAAAGGCACATCCTTGAAGATCCATTCGCATAAAACAAAACAAAACAAAAAACAAAGGAAGAAAAACATATGGCTGGAGCTAAACAATGCGTTGCAACTCAACCGCAAAATGCAGGTGGTTTTTCAGCATTTCCTGAAAGGGGACCTCCTTTCTAGCTAGATCCTCTTCGCGCGTAAATACAAAACTACGACCATCGGCGCTGAGCTGCCAATTGTGGCACCGTCCAATCTGCCTCACTTCCTCCGCCGAGTCAACCATAAGAATTTTCTGTGCCTTGTCTATGGAAAGAGTGTTGTACGAACGAGGGATGCATTCCGCCACCTCCTGCCGCACGGTGGATTCCAACATCCCTACGATAGGAATGTACTCGTTTGAAGGTGCTTGGTGGCGGGAATTGAGAAGCTTCTTGTAGCTTCCCTCCATCAAGTAACGCTCGAGGAGAACGGCGAAGCGAACGTAAGTGTTCGTGCCGTGAATTTGGTTGGGTATTTTCT
>NW_893463.1:0-766 GCF_000209065.1 Trypanosoma cruzi | reverse complement strand
ACGGGCAGCACGAGAGTTGTCGCGGGCATCACGTTCAGCAGGACCGCGGGGTTCATCCTCACGATTCCTGCGATCACGGACAGCACGAGAATTGTCGCGGGCATCACGCTCAACAGGACTGCGGGGTTCATCCTCACGATTCCTGCGATCACGGGCAGCACGAGAGTTGTCGCGGGCATCACGCTCAACAGGACTGCGGGGTTCATCCTCACGATTCCTGCGATCACGGGCAGCACGAGAGTTGTCGCGGGCATCACGCTCAACAGGACTGCGGGGTTCATCCTCACGATTCCTGCGATCACGGGCAGCACGAGAGTTGTCGCGGGCATCACGCTCAGCAGGACCGCGGGGTTCATCCTCACGATTCCTGCGATCACGGACAGCACGAGAGTTGTCGCGGGCATCACGCTCAACAGGACTGCGGGGTTCATCCTCACGATTCCTGCGATCACGGGCAGCACGAGAATTGTCGCGGGCATCACGCTCAACAGGACTGCGGGGTTCATCCTCACGATTCCTGCGATCACGGGCAGCACGAGAGTTGTCGCGGGCATCACGCTCAACAGGACTGCGGGGTTCATCCTCACGATTCCTGCGATCACGGGCAGCACGAGAGTTGTCGCGGGCATCACGCTCAGCAGGACCGCGGGGTTCATCCTCACGATTCCTGCGATCACGGACAGCACGAGAGTTGTCGCGGGCATCACGCTCAACAGGACTGCGGGGTTCATCCTCACGATTCCTGCGATCACGGGCAGCACAAGAG
>NW_893462.1:0-765 GCF_000209065.1 Trypanosoma cruzi | reverse complement strand
ACAAAGACAACACACAGGAAGGGGGCAGGAGGAGCAGTGAGCGGACAGCACGCGGCACGAGAAATCGCACCAAAACAACACGGTGAGAAGAATGGGCACAAAGGACAGACCACCACAAACACGCCCTTCAGGTTCTCTATAGTGCTTTTCCACAGCATCGTCGCGAATGCACACACGGAAGAAGGGCTGCTGCAGCCCCCAGCACTGGGGATGAGAAACAAAAACAAACAAAAATAAAAACGAAACAAGAGTTCTAGTAATGGAAAAACGGGCATGACGTCGTCTCCACCGGTGACAAGTTCATATCGTTATCTACCAGGTGCGCCAGCGACACGGATCGCGAGAACGCACGGTTGAGCCAAAATAAATCCCTACTTCTTCGGCGCCTTCTTCACGGCTTTCTTGGGTGCCTTCTTTGCCGCATGCTTCTTGGCACTCTTTGTAACAGCCTTCTTGGCTGCTGCAGGCTTCTTCTTGGGGGCGGCCCTCTTCTTCGCAGCAGGCTTCTTCACGGCTGGTTTCTTAGCAGTCTTCTTGGCGGGAGTCTTCTTAGCCACTGCCTTCTTCGGCGCGGCCTTCTTCGGCGAGGCCTTCTTGGGCGGAACGGCAGCGTCAGACATGTTTTGCGTCCCTTAAATTCCTTTCGTGCACTCTCAGCAGGATCTTCACCAAACACAAAGACAACACACAGGGAAGGGGCAGGAGGAGCAGTGAGCGGACAGCACGCGGCACGAGAAATCGCACCAAAACAACACGGGAGAAGAA
>NW_893461.1:0-765 GCF_000209065.1 Trypanosoma cruzi | reverse complement strand
CGCCAACGGACGGGCGCAGCGGCGTGCGGGCGTTAGACTCGTCGCACATCCGCAGCAAATAGTCGACGCCCATCAAGTCCACCGCTGGGTGCTGTGCAAGGAGGACAGGCTCCACCTGAGAGGGCATCGGAGTTGCCCCCAGCACTTCCTGGTCAATGGCTGGATGCACCACGCGCTGCTGCTGCTGCTGCTGGGGCGCAGGGAACAGCACCAATGAGTCGGCGGTTTGTTGCAGCACCGGCCTCAAAAAAGTAAGAACGGGTGGTGGGTGCAACGCCGTCGAATCGTACGTGGTGCAGGCACTGCATGGCGGCATCGGGCTCTCAGGCACAGTGAATATTTGCGCATGCTTTTGCTGCGTCTGTTGGCGTCTTGGCGATGGCGCTTCCGGTAGCACACTTCCAATCGGAGTCCCATTCGGAACTTTAAACAATGTCTTTTTTGGTAGTGCATGGCCTGTTGCAGGAGTTGTCAGCGGAGCAGACACCGCCAACATTGTGGCATCTGCTGCTGCCGCGGTAGTGGTGGTGGGTGTTGTGGTTGGATGCGTCGGCTTTCGTGGCGTGCCATCGGAGTCCAATAGCAAACGGATTCCTTGCGGAGGCGCAGGAAATCCAGAGCCATGTGCCTTCACTGGGGTGTCTTTATCTTCGATGATTTGTCCAGCGTGCGTGTCTCCGCGCGAAAGCCGATGACGGTTGGCAATGGCAGTTGTTGTTTGCCGAAGCATCTCCTCCTCCACCAATGTGAGCTCGCTCACATCGC
>NW_893460.1:0-765 GCF_000209065.1 Trypanosoma cruzi | reverse complement strand
TTCCATCTGTTTCGTGGTTTGTGCGGCTGCGGCTGCGGTGGTGGCCGCGTGAGAGTGAGTGTGAGAGAGCCATGCACCGCCCGCATACACACACTTCCTTCTCTCTCTGTGTGTGTGTCCCCTTGCATGGACTCTCGTCGTCGCCTCACCCCACGAAGCACACACAATAATGTGCCCATTGTATATATGCATGCACACCCATGCAGGCCCGTTGGTGCTCTCTTTTGCACGACACGCACCGCTGCCGTCCTGCCTGGCTGCATGGGCGGAGCACCGTAACTGTTTCTGTTTTGTTTTCATTGCATTGAGTGGGCGACCTCTCTCTCTCTCCCTGTGTGTGTGTTTTGCTTTACGGGAGCAATGAGAGTGTGTGTGCGCTGGTAGTCCCACGCTTCGGCTTTTTGTTTTGTTTTTCTTTTTGATTTTGTGGTTGAGTGCACCCATTCCGCGGCTGCGTGTGTGTGTGTGTGATGATATGAGTAATTTGCGTGTGTGCTTATCTGCCTCTCTCTGCCGTTGCTTTCTTCAGACTCTCTTGTGGCGCACAGCTGCTCTGCAAGTATAGGCGCTGACAAACACACACACACATGCACACACATGCCGTGCTTAAAACGCTGAGAATGCACGCACGCACAGGATTGTGGCTGCCGAGGCCCTCGCGAGGGGGAAAAAACCTGCATTTTTTTTTTTTGACATGTTGCTCGGTGTGTGCTGACGCGTGACGAATAACAACAAGCCCCAATAAGCAGAAAAGAAGTAAAACAA
>NW_893459.1:0-765 GCF_000209065.1 Trypanosoma cruzi | reverse complement strand
AGTCTCTGAAAAGAAAATAAATCAGCACCCAAAGTCGGTGTGAACACTATTTTCCCTTCTTTCGGCTTTATGATACCTACGAAAAAGAGGGTCGTCCTGCAGCAGAGTTTGCGGCACAATTGTCTTTCTTGCATTGCAGTTAAATCCTGAATACATTGGTCGTTACACACATGAAGGTATTGATGTGTGTTCTAAGGAGGAGTGTGAAGAAATTGCGGAACTCATTATGAAAAAAGAGGAGGCACCAACAACCGCGGAGGTGATAGCTTCTCCTCTGCGAGACGGAGAACAGACAGATGGTTTTATCTTGCGTTTGATGGAAATGTATGCTGAGCGGGACAGGGAAAGGGAAAGAAATGATACTCTTAACAGTGCCGCCAATCCCGCATCAAACTTGAGGCGTACCTTGAAATGCTACAACCCTGTTTATGGTGGAATGTATTCTGGGAAAAAGTCGTGAGGTAATTCTGTTTCCCAATTTAGTACCACGGTGTAAGACGGTGTGTGTTTCCTACATGGAGAGCGGTGAGCGTTTGAGTGGTTATTATTATCATAATTTTTGATTTATTTATTTATTTATTTTTATTTATTTTTTTTCTTTTTTTCTTTCTTTCCTTTGGGAAGGGATTGGGGTTATTCCCTCGTGTCCTCCGCAGCGCCACACCCTTTTTTTTTTTTTTAATGATCCGGGGACACGGATGGTGTTTCAACCAAGCGCTTGTCCACCGCTATTTGCATTAATAGTGCTGTCTTTCTGTTGTTGTT
>NW_893458.1:0-765 GCF_000209065.1 Trypanosoma cruzi | reverse complement strand
GTCCAAATTTTTGTTTCCGATTGTGAATGGTGGGAGTCAGAGACACTCTCTGTCAATATCTGTTGGCGTGTTCACACACTGGACACCAAACAACCATGAACTATCCGCTGCTTGGAGGAATTTCGCGAGCTCTTGCCCACACGGGTGCTGCACTCGGCTGATCGTTTTCGAGCGGCCGCTGCATCACACGTTGTGGTCCAAATTTTTGTTTCCGATTGTGAATGGTGGGAGTCAGAGGCACTCTCTGTCAATATCTGTTTGCGTGTTCACACACTGGACACCAAACAACCCTGAACTATCCGCTGCTTGGAGGAATTTCGCGAGCTGTTGCCCACACGGGTGCTGCACTCGGCTGATCGTTTTCGAGCGGCTGCTGCATCACACGTTGTGGTCCAAATTTTTGTTTCCGATTGTGAATGGTGGGAGTCAGAGGCACTCTCTGTCAATATCTGTTTGCGTGTTCACACACTGGACACCAAACAACCCTGAACTATCCGCTGCTTGGAGGAATTTCGCGAGCTGTTGCCCACACGGGTGCTGCACTCGGCTGATCGTTTTCGAGCGGCTGCTGCATCACACGTTGTGGTCCAAATTTTTGTTTCCGATTGTGAATGGTGGGAGTCAGAGGCACTCTCTGTCAATATCTGTTTGCGTGTTCACACACTGGACACCAAACAACCCTCAACTATCCGCTGCTTGGAGGAATTTCGCGAGCTCTTGCCCACACGGGTGCTGCACTCGGCTGATCGTTTTCGAGCGGCTGCT
>NW_893457.1:0-765 GCF_000209065.1 Trypanosoma cruzi | reverse complement strand
TAACAACACGCCCCAATAAGCAGAAAAGAAGTAAAACAAAATGGCGCTGAGCGGCACACCGGTAAGCCAAAAATACGCAATCACCAATAAAAAAGCCGGCGATCACCCAGCAGGCACATCAAGCGTCCTCAAAACCAACCTGGAACAGACAAAAAAAAAGAGGCAATCATAGAAAACAAAGATCCCCGCCCCCAAACAGGAAAAACATTAAAGAAAACGCGATTCTTTTTTTTGTCCTTACTGCCGGGGTTGGCCGCCGCAAGAAATAAAAAATGGTAGGGCGGTGGCCCCGGACGCTAGATACAGCACGACGTGTCGAATTATCCAAGTTGCAGCGGCTGCCCCGGACGTTAGATACAGCACGACGTGTCGAATTATCCAAGTTGCAGCGGTGGCCTCGGACTTTAGATACGGGACGACGTGTCGAATTATCCAAGCTGCAGCGGTGGCCTCGGGCGTTAGATATATGACGACTTACAGTAGTAACCACGCTGCGGCTGCGCATCCTAAACACGTCTTTTTCTTTTTCCAGGGGACAACGCAAATGTGCTCGATTGTTCGAAGATCGACATTAATACTTTACGTGAAAAGGAGTCGCGCGACCGCATTTTTTTAGCTCAGTGGCAAACACGCTCACAATGTCATCCGGGGACGCGGGTTCGATTCCCAGCAGAAGCCTAAGTTTTTTCCATTTTTTTTTTTTGAATTCTTGTTTCATATTGCTTTTTAAACTTCTGGTTTGCAGGAGCGGTGTGCGAGTTCTGC
>NW_893456.1:0-765 GCF_000209065.1 Trypanosoma cruzi | reverse complement strand
GTTTGCGTGTTCACACACTGGACACCAAACAACCCTGAATTATCCGCTGCTTGGAGGAATTTCGCGAGCTCTTGCCCACAAGGGTGCTGCAGTCGGCTGATCGTTTTCGAGCGGCTGCTGCATCACACGTTGTGGTCCAAATTTTTGTTTCCGATTGTGAATGGTGGGAGTCAGAGGCACTCTCTGTCAATATCTGTTTGTGTGTTCACACACTGGACACCAAACAACCCTGAATTATCCGCTGCTTGGAGGAATTTCGCGAGCTCTTGCCTACAAGGGTGCTGCACTCGGCTGATCGTTTTCGAGCGGCCGCTGCATCACACGTTGTGGTCCAAATTTTTGTTTCCGATTGTGAATGGTGGGAGTCAGAGACGCTCTCTGTCAATATCTGTTTGCGTGTTCACACACTGGACACCAAACAACCCTGAACTATCCGCTGCTTGGAGGAATTTCGCGAGCTCTTGCCCACACGGGTGCTGCACTCGGCTGATCGTTTTCGAGCGGCCGCTGCATCACACGTTGTGGTCCAAATTTTTGTTTCCGATTGTGAATGGTGGGAGTCAGAGACACTCTCTGTCAATATCTGTTTGCGTGTTCACACACTGGACACCAAACAACCCTGAACTATCCGCTGCTTGGAGGAATTTCGCGAGCTCTTGCCCACACGGGTGCTGCACTCGGCTGATCGTTTTCGAGCGGCCGCTGCATCACACGTTGTGGTCCAAATTTTTGTTTCCGATTGTGAATGGTGGAGTCAGAGACACT
>NW_893455.1:0-765 GCF_000209065.1 Trypanosoma cruzi | reverse complement strand
GTCGTCGTAGACCGGCGGTTTTCTCCTCCACAACCGAAAAAAGGTATTATCCATCCGCTTGTTATTGTGGACGAAGCGTCCTCGATAATTCCTGCTTTTCGTAACAATCTCGCGTCAGCGGTTGGAATCCTCCGTGAGCCTTCGCCCGCTTTACCGGAGGAAGACGGAGGGAAAAGGGACCGCCCGACGAGTCCCCAAACTTGCATGAGACTCTCCAGGGTGGCCGGGTTCAACCGAGTTTTAATCCACTCTAGGTTCAATACGGGCACGTTGACCTGCTGTAACGGGATAGCGTGTTCATCTTGTGGAGTGGCCAGACGCGTCCTTTTCGCGCGTCTCGTTATTGTAGCTGCATGATTGTGATAAAAGTCATGAGAAAATAAACGCTCCTCCGCTCTCAACCAGGGTTCCTGCCCTTCCGCCGTTCCTCCCTTCACATCAATGCGATCAGCGACGACACCTGGGTCAGCAGTGTGGTGTACCTCCCCAAATATCGAACAGTATTCTGGGGAAGGTCGAACGGGTCGACGTGCTTCGCCAACTGCGAGATCACGTGTGGATTCAAATTGTATTTCTCCACGATTTGAGCAGCGTGTCTCAACGCTCCCCGTTTTATGGAATGCGCCGTGGCATCCCAAGGAGCCAAAGCTCGTTCGACTTGAGCAGTCGTAAGATTCGTGAGCTTTTCGTTTTCTTGAAGCGTCCTGCATAGCTTTATAATGTCGAAAGCGTCTTGCCCTCGTATAACACAAACCGCGAGGCGCG
>NW_893454.1:0-765 GCF_000209065.1 Trypanosoma cruzi | reverse complement strand
CAGTGACAACAGAAATCAATGCCGCGCAAGCCACATGTGATAGGAGGAGCACCCAGCCGCCATTGTCCGGCCCTCTCCGCATATACATCCCACGGACACCACACATCACTTGCTCAGCCCGACCATCGGTTTCCGTCCTCACTGCATCCGGGGGATTCCGCCCATGCGCCAGCGCCGCACAACCGCCGGTGAGCCGCCAGCAACACGGCGGCAGCAGTGCCCATACACAAGTGCAGCCATGGGACGGCCGCACACCACTTCGATGATTGCGTGAGCAACGCAAAAGCACGCACTGGAGGCGAAAATCACTTCGGCGCCCCGCAGTCACGCCACACCTTTTCATTCAAGTCACAGAAAGAGTGAGGAGGAAAAACAACAGCAGCTGAAAGAACAGGCACCGCCCCCAAGACAACCAAACAGCCACAACGCAAGGCGGCGCTGTTCTCTTGCGTGACGGCGGCCAAAAACTCCACGGAGGGAGGGGCACCCACGACACACAAATTTTCAAGAAATGGGCAAAACGCACAAAAATTGAGCAAAAAAAAAGTGCGTCGCGCAGCCCCCAAAACAATGCAAAAGTTTTCAAAAAAAAAAAACCGGCAAAAAAAAGGTTTTGAAAAAAACCAGCAAAAGAAGCAAAAAGATTCTTCAAAATTAAAAAACAGCAAAAAGGTAACAAACCAACAAGTGCATCACTCAAACAAACACAACTTACCGCAAGGCAAAAAAAAAAAAAAAGAATACATCAGGCCCCTCACACACACA
>NW_893453.1:0-765 GCF_000209065.1 Trypanosoma cruzi | reverse complement strand
AGCTCCAGCACGGCGCCGTCCACCACCACCGTCCGCCCACCAGTCATCACGGTCACGAGGGCAACGCCGGACACAACCAGCACGGACCGCACGAGCCGCAGGCCCGACAGCACCAGCACCGGTGCGTACGGCGAGGACTGCGAGCCGGGAAGATACACAAGCGGCGTCGGCCTCGCGGCAACCAGCAGGGAGTCCGTCACCGTCAGCACGGACCCCGCGGGATACGTGCCGGTCAGCACAAGCGCACCGTTCAGCGCCTCCACGTCGCACACCGACAGCTCCACCGGACAGCTCTCGTCGCTCCCCGCCGCACCCGCACCGCGCAACCCGCCTCCGCCCATCACGTACAGCACGGCACCGTTTAGAAGCGACACGTTCTGCACAACGATCCGCACGCCGTCTCGCGCCATCCACGGCACGTAGAGCACCGGACTCACGCCGTCCAGCACAACGTGGCGCAGCGTCACCTCGCTCGCGCCGGCAGGCACAACGAACACCGACCGCACCGTCACGCCCTCGCGGACAAACACACTCGACGCAGTGCCCACAGCGGGCGGCAGCACGGGAGCACCCACAGGCACGCACGCCTCGCCGTACCCGCCGCTGCCGCACGCGCACACGCACACACCGTCCTTCATGCTCGCCGACGCCGTCCCGGGAGCGTAGCAGTGCGTGTCCCTGTCGCAGTCGTCGCACCCAACAACGTCGATGCTCCCAGCGTCGCCAAAACCAGCAGCAGCATACTCCTCCGCCGTCGACAGGGCT
>NW_893452.1:0-765 GCF_000209065.1 Trypanosoma cruzi | reverse complement strand
TGTTCTCTTCTCTCGTCCTTCTTTGGATGGTCTGGTGGGTCACAGCTCCAAGTGAAACCGACTACGAAGACAGCGCAAAGAGTGTCCGAGCGTCACGGGGAAGGAAATGACGATAATGAGACGAGTCCCGCGTCTACGGTGTCGCGGGGACGTCGGGCGCGAGCGAGGGCGGAGTCTGACGGCGACAGTGGCCAACCCGTTGTGCCTCGCAGAAGAGTGGAGGAAACGCGGCGACCACAGTGGGGCCTTTTCAGTTGGGTGGAAGATGTACTGCTGGGGGGAGAGGCCCGCGGCAATTACATGAAGCTGAATGATTTTCTTCGGAGGCATATCGGCCCCAGCGCAGTTGTCGATGAAAGATACAATGTGACGATGGAAGTATTTTTAGTGGAGCCCAAGAATTAAGTACAGGATCAGAAGCTGCTTGAAGAAATTTTTAATTTGACAGAGTATCAAGTGCTGCAAGAGATGCGCGGACTTCGACGGGATATGTACAATGTTTCTCAAATGGGTGTGCGCTCTCTCAGACAGTGGAGGGACTTTGAACGGAAGGATATGGTCAGTCCTCTTGCAAGGAGAGAACTCGATGCGGCACTTAGAGGGGTGCTGAAAGAGGAAAAGATACAGATGTCGGAGGGATTTTACGATTCTTTGTACAATGCGAGGTGGCATCACGTGGTGGAATTTCCTGACGGCGGGGGGATGGGAATGGAAGTGAGGGAGGGCAAACCACCGCAGTCATGGACGTACAGGGCGGTTAGCGGC
>NW_893451.1:0-765 GCF_000209065.1 Trypanosoma cruzi | reverse complement strand
TGGTGTCCAGTGTGTGAACACGCAAACAGATATTGAAAGAGAGTGTCTCTGACTCCCACCATTCACAATCGGAAACAAAAATTTGGACCACAACGTGTGATGCAGCGGCCGCTCGAAAACGATCAGCCGAGTGCAGCACCCGTGTGGGCAAGAGCTCGCGAAATTCCTCCAAGCAGCGGATAGTTCAGGGTTGTTTGGTGTCCAGTGTATGAACACGCAAACAGACATTGACAGAGATTGTCTCTGACTCCCACCATTCACAATCGGAAACAAAAATTTGGGCCACAACGTGTGATGCAGCGGCCGCTCGAAAACGATCAGCCGAGTGCAGCACCCGTGTGGGCAAGAGCTCGCGAAATTCCTCCAAGCAGCGGATAATTCAGGGTTGTTTGGTGTCCAGTGTGTGAACACGCAAACAGATATTGACAGAGAGTGTCTCTGACTCCCACCATTCACAATCGGAAACAAAAACTTGGACCACAACGTGTGATGCAGCGGCCGCTCGAAAACGATCAGCCGAGTGCAGCACCCGTGTGGGCAAGAGCTCGCGAAATTCCTCCAAGCAGCGGATAATTCAGGGTTGTTTGGTGTCCAGTGTATGAACACGCAAACAGATATTGACAGAGAGTGTCTCTGACTCCCACCATTCACAATCGGAAACAAAAATTTGGACCACAACGTGTGATGCAGCGGCCGCTCGAAAACGATCAGCCGAGTGCAGCACCCGTGTGGGCAAGAGCTCGCGAAATCCTCCAAGCAGCGGGT
>NW_893450.1:0-765 GCF_000209065.1 Trypanosoma cruzi | reverse complement strand
CAAAAAAAAGAATTCGCGTTTTCTTTAATGTTTTTCCTGTTTGGGGGCGGGGATCTTTGTTTTCTATGATTGTCTCTTTTTTTTTGTCTGTTCCAGGTTGGTTTTGAGGACGCTTGATGTGCCTGCTGGGTGATCGCCGGCTTTTTTATTGGTGATTGCGTATTTTTGGCTTACCGGTGTGCCGCTCAGCGCCATTTTGTTTTACTTCTTTTCTGCTTATTGGGGCGTGTTGTTATTCGTCACGCGTCAGCACACACCGAGCAACATGTCAAAAAAAAAAAATGCAGGTTTTTTCCCCCTCGCGAGGGCCTCGGCAGCCACAATCCTGTGCGTGCGTGCATTCTCAGCGTTTTAAGCACGGCATGTGTGTGCATGTGTGTGTGTGTTTGTCAGCGCCTATACTTGCAGAGCAGCTGTGCGCCACAAGAGAGTCTGAAGAAAGCAACGGCAGAGAGAGGCAGATAAGCACACACGCAAATTACTCATATCATCACACACACACACACGCAGCCGCGGAATGGGTGCACTCAACCACAAAATCAAAAAGAAAAACAAAACAAAAAGCCGAAGCGTGGGACTACCAGCGCACACACACTCTCATTGCTCCCGTAAAGCAAAACACACACACAGGGAGAGAGAGAGAAGGGTCGCCCACTCAATGCAATGAAAACAAAACAGAAACAGTTACGGTGCTCCGCCCATGCAGCCAGGCAGGACGGCAGCGGTGCGTGTCGTGCAAAAGAGAGCACCAACGGGCCTGCATGG
>NW_893449.1:0-765 GCF_000209065.1 Trypanosoma cruzi | reverse complement strand
TGCTCTGTCGTCTGCGCACGGGAACGCTGTTGCCGAGGAGGTTGTCCCTGCTGCTGTCAAACTGCATGCGGATCGTCTGCTCGTCCAGCCACTGGAGCGTCCGTTGGTTGCACCGTCACTCGCCACGGGCAGTGTTTGCAGTCGGTTCACTGTGCCTGCTGAGCATTGTTCCGCTGGTGCTGCCAATTCTGACATGGTGCAGTGCGTGGCTGCTGCGCCGGGTGGTGTGTGGGCACTGCCGTGCGCCACGCTGGAGGATGGCCGTCCCGTCGCTGGCGCCATGAACATTGCCCGGCCGTCTTGTTTCACGGACGCCTCGCCACCCGCATCGCCGCGCACCTGATGGCCCATGCTGTCGGGTTTGCCTGCCCGCACATGGCAGGCCGCGGCATGGTGAGGAATGCTGCCTGTGTGCGTGGTGGGGCGCTGTCGGTGGTGGTGCACTCGACGACTGCCGCGATGGCAGCGAGGGAGCACCATGACTGCGACGACGTTGATGGCGTGGAGCAGCAGGATGACGATGGGGACGGGAGGACGCTGGAGTCGCACCGGTCGCGGTGCCACGCGAGGGATGAGTGGATGGCAGCGATTGGGGGTGCCGGCGACTGCGCGGAGCTGACGCTGGCCGCATTGGCTGCCCAGGGCTGCATGAGGGTGAGCAGGGGGATGACGGAGCCGATGCGTTGGTGCGGGAATTCGGGTTGTGCGCTGCAGCAGCAGAGGAATTGCTCTGCACTGAACATGAGTGAATATCCCCACATGCTG
>NW_893448.1:0-765 GCF_000209065.1 Trypanosoma cruzi | reverse complement strand
GTCGTCATGTATCTCTCGTCCGGGGCCACCGCCCTACTCTTTTTTATTCCCTGCGGCGGCCAACCCCGGCAGTAAGGACAAAAAACAGGATCGCGTTTTTTTTAATGCTTTTCCTGTTTGGGGGGGGCGGATCTTTGTTTTCTATGATTCCCCCCCCCCCTTTTTTTTGTCTATTCCAGGTTGGTTTTAGGAGGCTTGATGTGCCTGCTGGGTGATCGCCGGCTTTTTTATTGGTGATTGCGTATTTTTGGCTTACCGGTGTGCCGCTCAGCGCCATTTTGTTTTACTTCTTTTCTGCTTATTGGGGCGTGTTGTTATTCGTCACGCGTCAGCACACACCGAGCAACATGTCAAAAAAACAAAACGCAGGCTTCTTCGCCCCTCGTGAGGGCCTCCGCAGCCACAATCCTGTGCGTGCGTGCATTCTCAGCGTTTTAAACACGGCATGTGTGTGCATGTGCTTGTGTGTTTGGCAGCGCCTATAATTGCAGAGCAGCTGTGCGCCACAAGAGAGTCAGAAGAAAGCAACGGCAGAGAGAGGCAGATAGCACACACGCAAATTACTCATATCATCACACACAAACACACACACGCAGCCCGCGGAATGGGTGCTCTCAACCACAAAACAATGAAAAACAAAACAAAAAGCCGAAGCGTGGGACGACCAGCGCACACACTCTCATTGCTCCCGTAAAGCAAAACACACACACAGGGAGAGAGAGAGAGAGGTCGCCCACTCAATGCAATAAAAACAAAACAGAAACA
>NW_893447.1:0-765 GCF_000209065.1 Trypanosoma cruzi | reverse complement strand
AAAGTGTCCTTCTTCAAACGGAAAGCGTGCCAACTTTATGACCGCCTCGCGAAGGGAGGGATCCTTTGCCCACGCTGCCTGTAGCTGCCTCATGGCCTTGACAAGCTTCTGGTTGGTGTATGTAGTGGCAGACATGTGTGCGTGGCGGACAGCGGCGAGGAGTTCATCGAGGTCGTTGCTGTTTGTCCCGACCACCTCAACGAAGTGTGTTAGCTCGAGCGGGTCGATTAGGTGGTGTGTGTAGCGGAAGGCCTCCGAGACGAAAAGTCGCTCCGCACAAGCGCCACAGCGGAGCCCGACACGCTCACAGCCCCACGCACAGACACCGCGTGCTCGCACAGCAGGAAGTCGCTGTCAACAAACGCCACCACGGAGCCGCCGCTGGCAGCAACACCGCCCTCCACCGACACGCACAGCCCCAGCGCCGTCTGCACCAACAGCCCGTCCACGTACAGCGCACCGCGCGACGACAGCGCCACGCCGCCAACAAACAACACGCCAACAGCGTCGCGGAACACAGCCGCCACCTGCGTGCGCGCAATGGTCAGCACGCTCCCAGTCAGATTCACGTTCCGCACCACAAGGCACGCGGAGGCGTCGCCAAGGCCGTGGTCTCCGCGGTACGCAACACGCTTCTCTGCAATCAGCACCGAGTCCACCACAGTGACGCGCGAGCCCGGCGGAAATCGGTTCGCTACCAGCACGCCGCCGCCGGAGCGCGACTCAAGCCCGCTGATCAACACATCGACGCGCTCGCCAGCCTTC
>NW_893446.1:0-765 GCF_000209065.1 Trypanosoma cruzi | reverse complement strand
GCCGTGCGAAGCACTCATTTCAAGCCGTCCGAGCAAAAACGAGTTGCTCTGCGGTCGGGTGACGTGCAAGACGAGCGTCCGCACTGCGCTACTGTTCACGATCATGATGAAGTTGCCATTTTACTATTGGAAGACGAGTCTGAACCCTGATGCATCGCTGTTATACGGCACTGATCAATGCGACAGACAGGAGGAGCCCGTACCTGTCATTTCACACCTCCCATCTTTCCGCGTGCCCACGCAGGCAGGAACGTGGCAGGCCGCAGAGGGTTGCCATCCATTCCTCGTGCGGTTCAACAACATGGTCCAAGAGAACGCGGTGTGCCGGCAGCACGTGATGAGGAGCTTCTTATGTATGTAACTCGGGAAATCTGAGTGTGCCACTGAAGAGCCAACGGAGAAATCGTTAGATAGTGACGCTGATGCCGCCCAGCCCAACCGCCTCCACGAGACCGTGCCCGCCATCCCCTTTAATAGCGAGCGGACCCTCAGTGCGTCACCGCGAGCCGCTCGTCTACACCGGGGGAGAGAGAAGTGAGGTGGGAGAAGAAGAGGACAGCAAGGATGTCTGCCGCCGCTGTGCACACACCGACACACACACACACACACAGTGAGAGAGAGAGAGAGAGATGCACCTACGCTTCAATGCGCCTGTTTCCGTGGTCGAGGATGATGAGATACGTGAGGCTCCGTGCCACATGCGACACGGCGCCGCAGCGCGTCGCCATAGTGCCGTTGCCCGCGCAGCCGCAGCCGTTGCGCAAG
>NW_893445.1:0-765 GCF_000209065.1 Trypanosoma cruzi | reverse complement strand
TCTTTCTTTTTTTTTTTTCTTCTCCCACTATTTTAAAGTAATCGACGTCACACAGACTTGACGCACATTGTGAGATATACTAACAGAGGCATAAAGAAAAAGAGAGGGAGCGAGAAGGCACGGCGTGAGGAACACGTCATGCAACACCCGAGCAATCAGCAGATTCAGCCCATTGACTCATTGACGCCATTCTTGGGCGGCAAGTGGTGGATACGGGCCCGAGTAACGGACAAGTCGGATGTGCGCACGTGGAATAAGCCGACGTCGCAGGGAAAACTGTTTTCCTTTACGCTCATTGACGAATCTGCATCTATCCGCGCGACGGTCTTTAACGACGCCGTTGACCTGTTCAACCCGCTTATTGTGAACGGTCAGGTGTATTACCTCAGCGGTGGCCAGGTGAAAAACGCAAATCGCAAGTTCAGCAACGTGAACAACGACTATGAGCTGACGTTTGATAGCTCGAGTCAGATTTCTTTGGCACGGGATCCCAGCAGCGCGACAATTCCACTGCAGCGGTACAACTTTGTGCCTATCGCCATTCTCAAGCAGCGGGAGGTGGGGTCGCTTGTGGATGTATTGGCGGTGGTGCTGTCGGTGGAGGAACTGAGCTCCATCACGCAGAAGTCCACTGGAAGGGAGTTGATCAAACGGAACGTGAAGGTGGGAGACATCACAGCCGCCGTTGAGGTGACGCTATGGAACGACCAGGCGAAGGAGTGGGCATATTCTCCGGGTACTGTGTAGGCAATGCGCCAGCTGAAG
>NW_893444.1:0-765 GCF_000209065.1 Trypanosoma cruzi | reverse complement strand
TGGAAGTCCTCGACCTCAAGAAGAAGATGTCAGAATGCGTAAAGAAGGCAAAGTCGTACGATACCCGGTCTCCCTTCCTGGACACGTGGCGGCGTCTCTTCCGCACGTTCCGCCAGCTCAACTCAGCATGAAGTCCGGGTTCAGTGGGTCGGTAGACCAACAGGGACTCCCGCGTGAGGCGCACCACGGCACACTCAAACGGTCTCGCACAGCAACCACGCAGGCCCTTCCGTGGATATTTAAAAGCGACAATGCCGCCACCGTTGCCCCCAGGCCCACGATCCCCGCCAAACTCAAATGCGGAGCAGGCCAAAAATGCACGCATGCTACTGGGCAGCAGTGGCTGCTGCTCGTGAGAATGGCTCATCTCTGCAGCGCCACGCCTATACCTGGCCACTTTACAGGAGTCAACAAAGAAAAAGAAGAAGCTTCGGCAACGTCTCCCGTAAGCTTCCAAAACGTCAGTAACGCGGAAAAAGTGGATGGGCAGCAAGGGTTAAGCGGTGTCGGATAGAAAAAAAGGAAAAAGAAAAAAGAAACCATTATTATTTGGAGAAGCAAAAAAGCGATCGTATGAAGAGGATGGGAGAAGACTCTCCCAATCTTTTCACGGCTTTTCGGCTCGCTGTGTCATTGCAGCTACTCTTCGTTCAAAGCAGGCGCTGCCGGGAACTCGCCCCGTGGGCGTGACGCACGTAGGATGTTGAGATATACACACATGCCAACGGCATTTGTCTCCCTCGTGCCATCCATTATCCGGCAGCG
>NW_893443.1:0-765 GCF_000209065.1 Trypanosoma cruzi | reverse complement strand
TTTAGTTCATCGTCACCCAGTGAGCGGTTGTACAGAAAGAAGTTCGTCACCGTCGCACTGCTGCCGCTGCCTCCCTCGTCGCCCCCAAAGTAGAAATGTGTGATTTCAGCCCTCGCGTCTCAGGTGTTCGCATCGTCTCGCTCCCCACAAGCTCAGCATTCACGTACACACATCCCTGTGGCCGTCCTGCAGCATGAGCGCCACCTGGTGTTCTTTCCCCGACTCCCAAGTGCTGCCCGATGCTCTTTTTATTTCGTAAAACACTGTCTCCCACCTACCGTCCGCGTCGTGCGACAGCCCAATGAAGTTCGTGCTGACGAGTGCATCCAGACCCGCACCCGGTAGAGGAGTGCCCAACTTCGAAAAATTTTGGATCATCACCGTCGCCACAATAGTGAAATCACAGCTTACAAAGGTATGCGGCCCATTATGCTCCCGGCTGCTCACGAGCCATACTGCCCCGGACCCAAGCCCCGTGAATTCAAACCCATTTTTGACCTTCATTGCATTCTTCGTCACAATTGCATTCACGCAAAGGTAATCGTCGATCCACGTGTCACCACCGGACGATGCGTTGGACAGGAAAACAACCAGAACCCGCCGTGGGTGTAAACGACTCAGAGAAGGAGGAATCCAGCTGTGCCCAACTCTTCAAGACGTAATTGATCATCTGTAGCCCCTCCGTTAGTGGGACAAGTGAAATGGTGTTGCTTGCTTTAATAATAACCATCCCGTAAAATGTGCAACGCACCATCCGAGAACAGC
>NW_893442.1:0-765 GCF_000209065.1 Trypanosoma cruzi | reverse complement strand
CCCACCCATTTAACAAAACTATAAATAAATTGAAAAGAATAATAGACCCCAAGTGAAAACTATTAAACTAATATAAAACTAGTTATATCTCGCGCGCGCGGATTAAAGTTATAAATATATAGAGTAAGTGGATCTGTAATAGTTCTGTTATTATTCTTTATACTATATAGGAGGTTTTTAAAAATATATTTCATATATTTGTAAAAACCTTATCAGCAAAGAAATTATTTTTGATAGTTTTTAGAAAAGGAAAATAATCTGTTTAAATGTAAATAAGTCACGCCAAATGTAAAAGCAGTTACACTCAAAGCAAAGCAGCAACAAGTCCTTATCAAATAAGTATCAATCGCAATTGTTACGCCCATAAAACAACCATTCAAAGCAAAATGCTCAAATTAACTATTAAAGTTTGTAAATAGTCTTACACGAATTCTCATGTATGTGAATATAAATAGGTAATTCTCGAATATATAGAAACCCAAAGGTGTTAAATAAAACCAAGTAAATTAAATCCTTATTAAGTATATTAAAAAGCAAAGAAATCCATTTGAGAATTACATGAAACACAAATTGTTAAAAGGAATAAATACCTGAATACTTTTGTGAGAATATATTTGTAACTAGTTCATCCAAACCGTGTTTTTGATAAGAATTAAATAAGGTAACGAAACTCGTAAACGTAACCCCACCTATCCATAAACAGCAGAATAAAGCAAATAAAGCAAATAGGAACTAAATAGAAATTGCTATTCATAAATTTAAAAA
>NW_893441.1:0-765 GCF_000209065.1 Trypanosoma cruzi | reverse complement strand
GTTCTGGTTTGCAGGACGGTGTGCGAGTTCTGCAATCGCACTGATTCCATCTGTTTCGTGGTTTGTGCGGCTGCGGCTGCGGTGGTGGCCGCGTGAGAGTGAGTGTGAGAGAGCCATGCACCGCCCGCACACACACTCTTCCTTCTCTCTGTGTGTGTGTGTGTCCCCTTGCATGGACTCTCGCCCTCACCTCACCCCACGAAGCACACACAATAATGTGCCCATTGTATATATGCATGCACACCCATGCAGGCCCGTTGGTGCTCTCTTTTGCACGACACGCACCGCTGCCGTCCTGCCTGGCTGCATGGACGGAGCACCGTAACTGTTTCTGTTTTGTTTTTATTGCATTGAGTGGGCGACCTCTCTCTCTCTCCCTCTGTGTGTGTGTTTTGCTTTACGGGAGTAATGAGAGTGTGTGTGCGCTGGTCGTCCCACGCTTCGGCTTTTTGTTTTGTTTTCCTTTTTTTTTTTGTGGTTGAGTGCACCCATTCCGCGGCTGCGTGTGTGTGTGTGTGTGTGTATGATATGAGTAATTTGCGTGTGTGCTATCTGCCTCTCTCTGCCGTTGCTTTCTTCAGACTCTCTTGTGGCGCACAGCTGCTCCGCAAGTATAGGCGCTGCCAAACACACAAGCACATGCACACACACATGCCGTGTTTAAAACGCTGAGAATGCACGCACGCACAGGATTGTGGCTGCGGAGGCCCTCCCGAGGGGGAAAAAGCCTGCATTTTGTTTTTTTTTGACATGTTGCTCGGTGTG
>NW_893440.1:0-765 GCF_000209065.1 Trypanosoma cruzi | reverse complement strand
GAAGAAACAACGGCAGAGAGAGGCAGATAGCACACACGCACAAATTACTCATATCATCACACACAAACACACACACGCAGCCCGCGGAATGGGTGCTCTCAACCACAAAACCATGAAAAACAAAACAAAAAGCCGAAGCGTGGGACGACCAGCACACACACTCTCATTGCTCCCGTAAAGCAAAACACACACACAGGGAGAGAGAGAGAGGTTGCCCACTCAATGCAATAAAAACAAAACAGAAACAGTTACGGTGCTCCGCCCATGCAGTCAGGCAGGACGGCAGCGGTGCGTGTCGTGCAAAAGAGAGCACCAACGGGCCTGCATGGGTGTGCATGCAATATATACAATGGGCACATTATGTGTGTGCTTCGTGGGATGAGGTGAGGGCGAGAGTCCATGCAAGGGGACACACACAGAGAGTGGGTGAAAGACGAGTGTGTGTGCGGGCGGTGCATGGCGCTCTCTCACTCACTCTCACGCGGCCACCACCGCAGCCGCAGCCGCACACACCACGAAACTGATGGAATCAGTGCGATTGCAGAACTCGCACACCGTCCTGCAAACCAGAAGTTTAAAAAGCAATAAGAAACAAGAATTCCAAAAAAAAAAGGAAAAAAACTTAAGCTTCTTCGGGGCTCGAACCCGCACCCCGGATGAAATTGTGAGCTTGTTTTGCCACTGAGCTAAAAAAAATGTGGTCGCGCGACCCATTTTCACGTAAGGTGTTAAGTTCGATCTTCGAAAATCGAGCACATTTGCGTT
>NW_893439.1:0-765 GCF_000209065.1 Trypanosoma cruzi | reverse complement strand
CAATTCAAGCGCATACAGCGTGAAGGGCCAAACCATATCCCGGTCACCAGGGGGCACGCAAGCACGAAGTGTGCAGACGGCAGTGGGGATCGCAGCAAGTGGGATTCAGACGATGCGACGGACGAGCGGGCTTCACTGCTGCCGGATTTCGTCGGCGCTTACCAGCGCTACACGTGTCGTCTGCGTGCCGTATGTGACGCACAGAGGCAAAAGCTACTGCGAGGCGGAGACGTTGAGCGGAGCCCGAGCCCCATAGCAGCACTCCAGATGACCGTTCCCTCACTGGCGCCGGCCAAACCCGCAACATTAATGGCGCAAGGAGCAGACATGATAGCCATCCAGGAGACCTGGAAGTCGTCGGAGCAGATCGCCAGCATGCATACTGGAGAGTGTGTGCTCCACGCACAATCACGTATCCGCAAGGAATGTGTTGCGGCGGTGCTGGTGCGGAAAAACCTCCGCTCCAAGCGTATGCCCCTCATCACTCCTCAACGTGATTCCAGCCTCGACGTGGTGGTGGTCCAATTCGCGCTGGGCCAGAACCGTGATCTTATTGTAGCGAGCACCTATATGAGACCACCGCCGCAACCGACACAACCCCTAGGCGGTTGCTGAGCTGCCTCTCGGTCTCGTCGCCGCTCATTCCGTGTGGAGATTTCAACGTGCGTCGCCCACGGTGGGAGCCCTTCCTGGAGACCCCTCCAAGCAACTCCGCTGTAGAATTTTATACAACCGCGCACGGATGCAGGACGCACCTTGGTTAAC
>NW_893438.1:0-765 GCF_000209065.1 Trypanosoma cruzi | reverse complement strand
TTTTTTTTTTTTTTACACGCGCGGGCTTCATTCAGGGTTAACGGAGAGTAGGGAACGGGCCAGGGCTGTGACCGCTCTTGTCCTCATGTGGAATCTCCATCGGTAGCAGCATGCCCTTACCGTCCACACCGTATCCCTTGTCATGCGGCCCAATCAGAAGTTCGTCTTCGCGTCCGATGGACTTGACATACTCTCGCCACGTGTCGTTGGCCGCCACCTCAAGCTTGTTGAGCTCACGATACGGGTCCGTGATGAAGTACTCTGGCGCACGATGGATCCAGCGGAAGATGGGCTGGTCAAGCTCATGTTTCTTATTGAATCGCTGCGCTGAAATCCACGGCTTCGTTGTCCAGAGGCCCAAGTTGTAGAGCGTGAGGTCTGGGTGGTAAAAACACAGGCGGTAAACGTACCAGAGAGAATAAAGAGTCACCAACACCGAAACGACGTTGCAGGGTAGACCTTCCACAGAGATGGCCTGCAAACGCATCTTCTCAATTGTGCTCACTTCCAGCCAGTGAACATAACGTCCATATGGATTGCGGGAAAAAAATCCCGTTGCAAAACCCTGTGGAAGAGTGTTGTAGCGGAAGCGGTAGAGCCAATGCATGGGCTTGGCCGAAAATCCCGCAAGATAGCCGGTGCTAACGCCGTCGTGAACCGTGGAAAGGTATGGGTTATGAGAGATCGGCTTCATATAGACGCCATGGTCCACGACATTCGCCCTGGCCATGCCGCCGCAAATTTTGTTAGTAATGCGAGACATCG
>NW_893437.1:0-765 GCF_000209065.1 Trypanosoma cruzi | reverse complement strand
CCCCATAAGGTGTGTTATCATCCCGCATAAGATGTATCATCCCGCATAAGATGTGTTATCATCCCCCATAAGGTGTGTTATCGTCCCCGCATAAGGTGTGTTATCATCCCGCATAAGATGTTATCATCCCGCATAAGGTGTGTTATCATCCCCCATAAGGTGTTATCATCCCGCATAAGGTGTTATCATCCCGCATAAGGTGTGTTATCATCCCGCATAAGGTGTGTGATCATCCCGCATAATATGTGTGTTATCATCCCGCATAATATGTGTGTTATCATCCCGCATAAGATGTGTTATCATCCCGCATAAGGTGTGTTATCATCCCGCATAAGATGTGTTATCATCCCCCATAAGGTGTGTTATCGTCCCCCATAAGGTGTGTTATCATCCCGCATAAGGTGTGTTATCATCCCGCATAAGGTGTGTTATCATCCCCCATAAGGTGTTATCATCCCGCATAAGGTGTTATCATCCCGCATAAGGTGTGTTATCATCCCGCATAAGGTGTGTTATCATCCCGCATAAGGTGTTATCGTCCCGCATAAGGTGTTATCATCCCGCATAATATGTGTGTTATCATCCCGCATAAGATGTGTTATCATCCCGCATAAGGTGTGTTATCATCCCGCATAAGATGTGTTATCATCCCCCATAAGGTGTGTTATCGTCCCCCATAAGGTGTGTTATCATCCCGCATAAGATGTTATCATCCCGCATAAGGTGTGTTATCATCCCCCATAAGGTGTTATCATCCCGCATAAG
>NW_893436.1:0-765 GCF_000209065.1 Trypanosoma cruzi | reverse complement strand
CAAGGCAACAAGACCTCTGTGCACATGACTTGTCGGTCGCTTGGGGCGGAAGAGGTGCTGTTAGCAGGCGGGAGGCCACCTGAGGTACTGAGGGTTCGCTTTGGCGTGTGCGGTGGGCACGAATCTCATGTGAAGCTGACGGACGTCTTTCTGTCCAGCCGCCCACTGAATTCCACTGCGATGCGTGCACTCAAGGACAGGGTCTCCGCTCCGACGAGGGAAGCGGCTACGACACTGCCCGAGAAGATTCGAGTGGTTGACAGCGTCAGGGAGCACATTGCTGGGGATATTACAGAAGAGAAATGAATGGGCACAACGCCCCTGGACACGAATCCCACTAAAAACAGTCACCTCGCAGTGTCTGGAGCGGCGTGAGTACAGACGACCGCCTCGCCCTCTCTCAACGACGTGAAATTGACACTGCGTGATTTAGGCGGCAACAACACCGTGCGTTTGTGTGTCTTGTGTGTTGCTGCTTCTGGGATTGTGTTTGGGTTGTGGCAGTCTTCTGAGCCACGGAGTGTGGATTTGCGACGCCTCACGGAGAATATGTGCCGCTTTCCTCGCTCTTTTTTATACCGCCGTTTTAATTAATTTTTAACGTTTTACTGTTTGTTGATTCTTTCAATGTTTTTGCTTTTCAATGTTGCCTTTGATGCAGTCTATCTGTTATAATCAGTACTGTTGTGTTTTTCTTTTTACGCAGTGTATGTTTGATAAATACCGTGATTTGTTTCCCCCCTCTTTTTTGCTTTTGTTATTGCC
>NW_893435.1:0-765 GCF_000209065.1 Trypanosoma cruzi | reverse complement strand
CAGGGTGTTTGGTGTCCAGTGTGTGACCACGCAAACTAGATATTGACAGAGAGTGTCTCTGACTCCCACCATTCACAATCGGAAACAAAAATTTGGACCACAACGTGTGATGCAGCAGCCGCTCGAAAACGATCAGCCGAGTGCAGCACCTTTCTGGGCAAGAGCTCGCGAAATTCCTCCAAGCAGCGGATAGTTCAGGGTTGTTTGGTGTCCAGTGTGTGAACACGCAAACAGATATTGACAGAGAGTGCCTCTGACTCCCACCATTCACAATCGGAAACAAAAATTTGGACCACAACGTGTGATGCAGCAGCCGCTCGAAAACGATCAGCCGAGTGCAGCACCCGTGTGGGCAAGAGCTCGCGAAATTCCTCCAAGCAGCGGATAGTTCAGGGTTGTTTGGTGTCCAGTGTGTGAACACGCAAACAGATATTGACAGAGAGTGTCTCTGACTCCCACCATTCACAATCGGAAACAAAAATTTGGACCACAACGTGTGATGCAGCAGCCGCTCGAAAACGATCAGCCGAGTGCAGCACCCTTGTGGGCAAGGGCTCGCGAAATTCCTCCAAGCAGCGGATAATTCAGGGTTGTTTGGTGTCCAGTGTGTGAACACGCAAACAGATATTGACAGAGAGTGTCTCTGACTCCCACCATTCATAATTGGAAACAAAAATTTGGACCACAACGTGTGATGCAGCAGCCGCTCGAAAACGATCAGCCGAGTGCAGCACCCGTTGGGCAAGAGCTCGCGAAATCCTTCCA
>NW_893434.1:0-765 GCF_000209065.1 Trypanosoma cruzi | reverse complement strand
GAGTCAGAGGCACTCTCTTTCAATGTATGTTTGCGTGTGCACACACTGGACACCAAACAACCCTGAATTATCCGCTTCTTGGAGGAGTTTCGCGAGCTCTTGCCCACAATGGTGCTGCAGTCGGCGGATCGTTTTCGAGCGGCTGCTGCACCACACGCTGTGGTCTAAATTTTTGTTTTGAATTATGAATGGCGGGAGTCAGAGACACTCTCTTTCAATGTATGTTTGCGTGTGCACACACTGGACACCAAACAACCCTGAATTATCCGCTTCTTGGAGGAGTTTCGCGAGCTCTTGCCCACAATGGTGCTGCAGTCGGCGGATCGTTTTCGAGCGGCTGCTGCACCACACGCTGTGGTCTAAATTTTTGTTTCGAATTATGAATGGCGGGAGTCAGAGGCACTCTCTTTCAATGTATGTTTGCGTGTGCACACACTGGACACCAAACAACCCTGAATTATCCGCTTCTTGGAGGAATTTCGCGAGCTCTTGCCCACAAGGGTGCTGCAGTCGGCGGATCGTTTTCGAGCGGCTGCTGCACCACACGTTGTTGTCTAAATTTTTGTCTTGAATTATGAATGGCGGGAGTCAGAGACACTCTCTTTCAATGTATGTTTGCGTGTGCACACACTGGACACCAAACAACCCTGAATTATCCGCTTCTTGGAGGAGTTTCGCGAGCTCTTGCCCACAATGGTGCTGCAGTCGGCGGATAGTTTTCGAGCGGCTGCTGCACCACACGCTGTGGTCTAAATTTTTGTTTCG
>NW_893433.1:0-765 GCF_000209065.1 Trypanosoma cruzi | reverse complement strand
AGGAATTTCGCGAGCTCCTGCTCACAGGGGTGCTGCACTCGGCGGATCGTTTTCGAGCGGCTGCTGCACCACACGTTGTGGTCTAAATTTTTGTTTCGAATTATGAATGGTGGTGGTCAGAGACACTCTCTTTCAATGTCTGTTTGCGTGTTCACACACTGGACGCCAAACAACCCGGAACTATCCGCTGCTTGGAGGAATTTCGCGAGCTCCTGCTCACAGGGGTGCTGCACTCGGATAATCGTTTTCGAGCGGCTGCTGCACCACACGCTGTGGTCTAAATTTTTGTTTCGAATTATGAATGGTGGTGGTCAGAGACACTCTCTTTCAATGTCTGTTTGCGTGTTCACACACTGAACGCCAAACAACCCGGAACTATCCGCTGCTTGGAGGAATTTCGCGAGCTCCTGCTCACAGGGGTGCTGCACTCGGCGGATCGTTTTCGAGCGGCTGCTGCACCACACGTTGTGGTCTAAATTTTTGTTTCGAATTATGAATGGTGGTGGTCAGAGACACTCTCTTTCAATGTCTGTTTGCGTGTTCACACACTGAACGCCAAACAACCCGGAACTATCCGCTGCTTGGAGGAATTTCGCGAGATCCTGCTCACAGGGGTGCTGCACTCGGCGGATCGTTTTCGAGCGGCTGCTGCACCACACGTTGTGGTCTAAATTTTTGTTTCGAATTATGAATGGTGGTGGTCAGAGACACTCTCTTTCAATGTCTGTTTGCGTGTTCACACACTGAACGCCAAACAACCCGGAA
>NW_893432.1:0-765 GCF_000209065.1 Trypanosoma cruzi | reverse complement strand
GAACGCACAAAAGTATGGAAATGCGTCACGGACAAAGCCACACACGCAACAAACTTCCATCATCACGACTACAACGGCTTCTACGCGGATGCAGACACACACACACACAGAGGGAGAGAGAAGGGGAGAAATAATTTCGAAGCAAAAAGCCTCGGAAGTTTTTTTTTTTTTTCAAAGGAAAAAAAGGAGGTAGACGCAGCAAAAAAAAAAAAAAGAGAGAGAAAAAAAGCAAGATGCACTTCCATACGTCTTTTCCATCTTTTTTTTTTTTCTTTTTTTTTTGGTTTCTTCTTCTTCTTTGTATCTGCTGGTTGGCTAGTTATTTTGCATTTCGTTACAGGGCATCTGGGGCTGCTCCACCACGCACCGATGTGCGCTCAATCTCATTGGCTGTGTTTATCACTTGTTGCGCAAAACAAAGGGCCTCACTTAGCGGCGCCAGGTTCTCGTCCGTACTGTAACCGGGCCGCAGCTTCCAGTGCACGGTGCTGCTACGAGATCGAAAAAATGTCAGTCGTGAGGCGGGTGTGACTAAATTTTGTTTTGCCACTTCTTGAGTAGGAGACCGACGACCTCCACGTCCTCGTGGCTTCTCTCGCGCCACGTGGTGGGAAACTGTTGTAATGGGCACCATCCCCTGCGCGATACGGCTTTTAAGGGCACGAGCAGCCGCAAAATTTTCAATCCAGAGTGAAGACGTGCTGTCGACTGTGAGGTCTGTTCCTCGTGGCTTCACGCGTGAGGTGTGCTCGACGATGATGCTCT
>NW_893431.1:0-765 GCF_000209065.1 Trypanosoma cruzi | reverse complement strand
CATCACAGGCAGCAAATAATGGGAAATGTGTAAAAGAGGAACATTCGCCTCAGAAGGAACGTCTCTGTTCTTGTCGCGTGACAACGCGATCTATCTTCGTCGTAAACCGGTGGTTTTCTCCTCCACAACCGAAAAAGGTATTGTTCATCCGCCTGTTATTGTGGACAAAGCGTCCTCGATTATTCCCGCCTTTCGTAACAAACGCGCGTCAGCGGTTGGAATCCTCCGTGAGCCTTCGCGCGCCTTACCGGAGGAAGACGGAGGGAAACGGGACCGCCCGACGAGTCCCCAAACTTGCATGAGCCTCTCCAAGGTAGTCGGGTTCAACCGACTCATGATCCAATTTGGTATTCAATACGGGCACGTTGACTCGCTGTAACGGGATAGCGTGTTCACCTCGTGGAGTGGTCAGACGCGTCCTTGTCGCGCGTCTCGTTATTGTAGCAGCATGATTGTGATTAAAATCACGGAAAAAACGCTCCTCTGCTTTCAACCAGTGTTACTGCCCTTCCGCGGTCTCTCCCTTCACATCAATGCGACCAGCGACGACAGCTGGGTCAGCATTGTGGTGTACCTCCTCAAATATCGAACAGTATTCTGGGGAAGGTCGAACGGATTGACGTGCCTCGCCAACTGCAAGATCACCGTGTGGGTCCAAATTGTATGTCTCCACGATTTCAGCAGCGTGCCTCAACGCACCGCGTTTTATGGAATGCGCCGTGGCACCCCAAGGAGCCAGAGCTCGCCCCACGTGGGCAGCCGTAA
>NW_893430.1:0-765 GCF_000209065.1 Trypanosoma cruzi | reverse complement strand
GACTTTGATGGTTTTCTTGCCATTATGAACGTTGTATGCGTAAGATGCTATCAGACGCAGCGCTGCTCAGAGCTTTTGGAGGAGAAATGTCCTGTTTTAGATGCCATCATTTTATCTTCCGAGGACCAGGTACATTTGAGGGAAAGTGTGATTTACACCGGACGCCGCTTTTTAAAACCCCTGATTAGTAGATGTCTCGTTTTAAAGAGGACGGTGATCTCGTTGAGCTCCATGAAGAATGGCTGGACACCCTACATCAATCAGCTTGTGATACATGTTATGGCTTCATCAGCCCATTCTATTGTTCTACCAATTTTTAATCTTTACGCTGTTGATGGTCGAATTTACCGCGGCGCGTTTGAGAAAATGCTGGACGATGTGTTTCCAAACTTTACGCCTGTTCAGCAAATAGGCGCCAGATCTATTTTTGACTACCCTGGGTTTTTTGGCATTCATAATTTAATGGAATATTCCACTTTGGAAATCCCCAATGGGAAAGTGACGGCGTTAGAACTTGATTCCTTTGCAGAGGCGCTTCTAATGTTGGGTGTTGTGGCATTTTCTGACGAAGTGCAGTATGAGCATCATCGACCATTTACAGCAAAGGTTTGGTCGGTTTTTGAAGATTACTACAGTAAGTTTGTAGGCGCACCAATGGTAGATGATCCTATTCTTGACAACAAATATGCCTCGATTCTTCCAGCTATTAGTCTTCTTTTTCCCTCCAGGGTACCTATTGACAAAACGTCGTCTTTTATCATTGGG
>NW_893429.1:0-765 GCF_000209065.1 Trypanosoma cruzi | reverse complement strand
GGTGGGAGTCAGAGACACTATCTGTCAATATCTGTTTGCGTGTTCATGCACTGGACACCAAACAACCCTGAACTATCCGCTGCTTGGAGGAATTTCGCGAGCTCTTGCCCACACGGGTGCTGCACTAGGCTGATCGTTTTCGAGCGGCTGCTGCATCACACGTTGTGGTCCAAATTTTTGTTTCCAATTGTGAATGGTGGGAGTCAGAGGCACTCTCTGTCAATATCGGTTTGCGTGTTCACACACTGGGCACCAAACAACCCTGAACTATCCGCTGCTTGGAGGATTTTCGCGAGCTCTTGCCCACACGGGTGCTGCACTCGGCTGATCGTTTTCGAGCGGCCGCCGCATCACACGTTGTGGTCCAAATTTTTGTTTCCGGTTGTGAATGGTGGGAGTCAGAGACACTCTCTGTCACTATCTGTTTGCGTGTTCATGCACTGGACACCAAACAACCCTGAACTATCCGCTGCTTGGAGGATTTTCGCGAGCTCTTGCCCACACGGGTGCTGCACTCGGCTGATCGTTTTCGAGCGGCTGCTGCATCACACGTTGTGGTCCAAATTTTTGTTTCCAATTGTGAATGGTGGGAGTCAGAGGCACTCTCTGTCAATATCTGTTTGCGTGTTCATGCACTGGACACCAAACAACCCTGAACTATCCGCTGCTTGGAGGAATTTCGCGAGCTCTTGCCCACACGGGTGCTGCACTCGGCTGATCGTTTTCGAGCGGCTGCTGCATCACACGTTGTGGTCCAAATTTTTG
>NW_893428.1:0-765 GCF_000209065.1 Trypanosoma cruzi | reverse complement strand
CGTGGTGTGTGCGGCTGCGGCTGCGGTGGTGGCCGCGTGAGAGTGAGTGAGAGAGCGCCATGCACCGCCCGCACACACACTCGTCTTTCACCCACTCTCTGTGTGTGTCCCCTTGCATGGACTCTCGCCCTCACCTCATCCCACGAAGCACACACATAATGTGCCCATTGTATATATTGCATGCACACCCATGCAGGCCCGTTGGTTGCTCTCTTTTGCACGACACGCACCGCTGCCGTCCTGCCTGGCTGCATGGACGGAGCACCGTAACTGTTTCTGTTTTGTTTTTATTGCATTGAGTGGGCGACCTCTCTCTCTCTCCCTCTGTGTGTGTGTTTTGCTTTACGGGAGTAATGAGAGTGTGTGTGCGCTGGTCGTCCCACGCTTCGGCTTTTTGTTTTGTTTTCCTTTTTGATTTTGTGGTTGAGTGCACCCATTCCGCGGCTGCGTGTGTGTGTGTGTGTGTGATGATATGAGTAATTTGCGTGTGTGCTATCTGCCTCTCTCTGCCGTTGCTTTCTTCAGACTCTCTTGTGGCGCACAGCTGCTCCGCAAGTATAGGCGCTGCCAAACACACAAGCACATGCACACACACATGCCGTGTTTAAAACGCTGAGAATGCACGCACGCACAGGATTGTGGCTGCGGAGGCCCTCGCGAGGGGGGAAAAGCCTGCATTTTGTTTTTTTTTGACATGTTGCTCGGTGTGTGCTGACGCGTGACGAATAACAACACGCCCCAATAAGCGGAAAAGAAGTAAAACAA
>NW_893427.1:0-764 GCF_000209065.1 Trypanosoma cruzi | reverse complement strand
ATGTGCAATGTCCTGTTCCCACTGAGAGGCTTGTGGCTTTCTGTCCGGTAACTCAACTGGGACCGAGTGGCGAGACGAGTACCTCGGCGTGAATGCAACAGTCCATGGCCCAGCGGAAAAAAGGAGAGAAGTTCCCAATGGATTGACGTTCAAAGGACCCGGAGCAGGGGCGGTGTGGCCTGTTGGCAAATTGGGGCAGACTGTGCCGTACTACTTTGCGAACAACAAGTTCACTCTTGTGGCGACGGTCTCCATCCACGAGGTGCCGAAGGAGGACAGCAGCCCCATTCCTTTGATTGGCGTGAGGATGAATGACACCAGCAGCACGGTGCTTTTTGGTCTGTCGTACACCCACGACAGGAAGTGGCTGGCCATATCTGAGAATTCTGGTAATGTGGAGGATCTTTTTGGGTGGGAGCCACACACAACGTATCAGGTGGTACTGCGAATGACTCTTGATGAATGGACTGTCTTTGTGGATCAGAGGGAAATTGACCGCAAGCGCTATAATAAGCATCTGTTCGACTTCCACAGGATCTCACACTTCTACATCGGTGGGGACAGTAATGACCAAAGTGCAACGGGCGGCCATGTGACGGTGACCAACGTCATGCTGTACAACGACGATCTGTATAATAATGAGCTGCATAAACTCAAAGCCAGCAAAGTCACTGTTCCATCACTTGGCGCTGAGAAACAACCCACAGGACAGGTGACCAGCACAGACGTTTCGGTTGCTTCCGAGTCAAAGAGTGAAGAAATCA
>NW_893426.1:0-764 GCF_000209065.1 Trypanosoma cruzi | reverse complement strand
CCAAGCAGCGGATAGTCAGGGTTGTTTGGTGTCCAGTGTGTGAACACGCAAACAGACATTGAAAGAGAGTGTCTCTGACCACCACCATTCATAATTCGAAACAAAAATTTAGACCACAACGTGTGGTGCAGCAGCCGCTCGAAAACGATTATCCGACTGCAGCACCCATGTGGGCAAGATCTCGCGAAATTCCTCCAAGCAGCGGATAGTTCAGGGTTGTTTGGCGTCCAGTGTGTGAACACGCAAACAGACATTGAAAGAGAGTGCCTCTGACCACCACCATTCATAATTCGAAACAAAAATTTAGACCACAGCGTGTGGTGCAGCAGCCGCTCGAAAACGATTATCCGACTGCAGCACCCTTGTGGGCAAGATCTCGCGACATTCCTCCAAGCAGCGGATAGTTCAGGGTTGTTTGGCGTCCAGTGTGTGAACACGCAAACAGACATTGAAAGAGAGTGTCCTCTGACCACCACCATTCATAATTCGAAACAAAAATTTAGACCACAGCGTGTGGTGCAGCAGCCGCTCGAAAACGATCCGGCGAGTGCAGCACCCCTGTGGGCAAGAGCTCGCGAAATTCCTCCAAGCAGCGGATAGTTCAGGGTTGTTTGGCGTCCAGTGTGTGACACGCAAACAGACATTGAAAGAGAGTGCCTCTGACCACCACCATTCATAATTCGAAACAAAAATTTAGACCACAGCGTGTGGTGCAGCAGCCGCGTCGAAAACGATCCGCCGAGTGCAGCACCCATGTGGGCAAG
>NW_893425.1:0-764 GCF_000209065.1 Trypanosoma cruzi | reverse complement strand
CCCACACGGGTGCTGCACTCGGCTGATCGATTTCGAGCGGCTGCTGCATCACACGTTGTGGTCCAAATTTTTGTTTCCGATTGTGAATGGTGGGAGTCAGAGACACTCTCCGTCAATATCTGTTTGCGTGTTCACACACTGGACACCAAACAACCCTGAACTATCCGCTGCTTGGAGGAATTTCGCGAGCTCTTGCCCACAAGGGTGCTGCACTCGGCTGATCGATTTCGAGCGGCTGCTGCAGCACACGTTGTGGTCCAAATTTTTGTTTCCGATTGTGAATGGTGGGAGTCAGAGGCACTCTCCGTCAATATCTGTTTGCGTGTTCACACACTGGACACCAAACAACCCTGAACTATCCGCTGCTTGGAGGAATTTCGCGAGCTCTTGCCCACACGGGTGCTGCACTCGGCTGATCGATTTCGAGCGGCCGCTGCATCACACGTTGTGGTCCAAATTTTTGTTTCCGATTGTGAATGGTGGGAGTCAGAGGCACTCTCCGTCAATATCTGTTTGCGTGTTCACACACTGGACACCAAACAACCCTGAACTATCCGCTGCTTGGAGGAATTTCGCGAGCTCTTGCCCACACGGGTGCTGCACTCGGCTGATCGATTTCGAGCGGCTGCAGCAGCACACGTTGTGGTCCAAATTTTTGTTTCCGATTGTGAATGGTGGGAGTCAGAGGCACTCTCTGTCAATATCTGTTTGCGTGTTCACACACTGGACACCAAACAACCCTGAACTATCCGCTGCTGGAGGAA
>NW_893424.1:0-764 GCF_000209065.1 Trypanosoma cruzi | reverse complement strand
TCGTTTTCGAGCGGCTGCTGCACCACACGCTGTGGTCTAAATTTTTGTTTCGAATTATGAATGGTGGTGGTCAGAGGCACTCTCTTTCAATGTCTGTTTGCGTGTTCACACACTGGACGCCAAACAACCCTGAACTATCCGCTGCTTGGAGGAATGTCGCGAGATCTTGCCCACAAGGGTGCTGCAGTCGGATAATCGTTTTCGAGCGGCTGCTGCACCACACGCTGTGGTCTAAATTTTTGTTTCGAATTATGAATGGTGGTGGTCAGAGGCACTCTCTTTCAATGTCTGTTTGCGTGTTCACACACTGGACGCCAAACAACCCTGAACTATCCGCTGCTTGGAGGAATGTCGCGAGATCTTGCCCACAAGGGTGCTGCACTCGGCAGATCGTTTTCGAGCGGCTGCTGCACCACACGCTGTGGTCTAAATTTTTGTTTCGAATTATGAATGGTGGTGGTCAGAGGCACTCTCTTTCAATGTCTGTTTGCGTGTTCACACACTGGACGCCAAACAACCCTGAACTATCCGCTGCTTGGAGGAATGTCGCGAGATCTTGCCCACAAGGGTGCTGCAGTCGGATAATCGTTTTCGAGCGGCTGCTGCACCACACGCTGTGGTCTAAATTTTTGTTTCGAATTATGAATGGTGGTGGTCAGAGGCACTCTCTTTCAATGTCTGTTTGCGTGTTCACACACCGGACGCCAAACAACCATGAACTATCCGCTGCTTGGAGGAATGTCGCGAGATCTTGCCCACAAGGG
>NW_893423.1:0-764 GCF_000209065.1 Trypanosoma cruzi | reverse complement strand
GAGTCCTGGCTATGATGGGCTTGCACCGTCATTGGCAATGTGAGGCTTGTCTTTGGAGCAAGTTCTTGTTCCAACACAAATGTTGCCTCTGCATCGATATTACGCTCCAAGCCAAAAGGCTCCATCCAGACTACATGGGCATTCTTCGGACTGCGTTGCAATGTAATGCTGCGTGCCGTGCGGTATGAACTCCCGTTTGTCAAGACAAGTGTTGTCTGGCAATACTCTCCGTCCCGCATGAAGGGTGGAAGTTCGGGGTCCAGCCGTGCAGTGATCCACGCCTGTGGCGGGGCAACCTCAATTTCCATGTTTGCCGGTGAATTCACGTTCGGCATGGGGTGCTCCACGGCATACTCAAAGGCCCCAATTCTATTATCGCTGCTGCCATCGTCACTCGCCTTGTAAGTTTCCGTGGCGAAGTAATAATACCCCTCTAATCCCATAAGCGTCCAACAGAACCCAATGATGACGTACGTGCCTTCTTCACTTGGTGAGAAGGATATGGTGACGGATTTTGACTCCGCTGCCTGTAACTCCACGGTTTGAGAAGAGGCGCTCTTCCACAACTGATCGGGTTTTTGCTTAGCAACATACAAGAGACAGAGTTTCTCTGCCGTAAGCGGACCACCAATGGGATTCCGCAGCGTTACAGTGATTTCCAATGGTTCTGTGAGGTGCATCGAATAACGCCGCATACATACCACGGCATTATCTCGCTGCGTCTTTCTAATCTCCTCTCGAAAATTCAGCTGGTGGCGTGGAGA
>NW_893422.1:0-764 GCF_000209065.1 Trypanosoma cruzi | reverse complement strand
GCGGGCGCCGCAGCAAAAAAGAAAAATTGCTGACGCAGTTCCCGCGCCACATGTGGGGAAGCGAAGCGTCCGGAGGCTTCGTGGCAAAATCCGGAAAGGGGCCTGCGGAGCCTCATTTTCCATGTGTTTTTTTTTTCCTTTTAAAAATTTCTTCTTGCCGTTTTTCATAAATTTTTTCCCCCTGTTTTCATCATCTCCCGTGGCGTCGGCGGTTGCACATCGCGTGGCGCGTCGCCGGGTACGACCATACTTGGCCGAGTGCACCACATCCCGTCCGATTTGTGAAGTTAAGCGGCCACAGGCCTCGTTAGTACGGCGATCAGTGATGGCGCTGGAACCCGGGGTGCCGTACCCTTCCCACTTTTTTTTCTTTCCGCCACCGCGCGCCGCCAGTCGCTTTTTCACCGAGCCGAGGCGGGCGGTGGGTGGGCTTTTCGAGCGCGCGGGCGCCGCAGCAAAAAAGAAAAATTGCTGACGCAGTTCCCGCGCCACATGTGGGGAAGCGAAGCGTCCGGAGGCTTCGTGGCAAAATCCGGAAAGGGGCCTGCGGAGCCTCATTTTCCATGTGTTTTTTTTTTCCTTTTAAAAATTTCTTCTTGCCGTTTTTCCTAAATTTTTTCCCCCTGTTTTCATCATCTCCCGTGGCGTCGGCGGTTGCACATCGCGTGGCGCGTCGCCGGGTACGACCATACTTGGCCGAGTGCACCACATCCCGTCCGATTTGTGAAGTTAAGCGGCCACAGGCCTCGTTAGTACGGCGATCA
>NW_893421.1:0-764 GCF_000209065.1 Trypanosoma cruzi | reverse complement strand
CCTGAACTATCCGCTGCTTGGAGGAATTTCGCGAGATCTTGCCCACAGGGGTGCTGCACTCGGCGGATCGTTTTCGAGTGGCTGCTGCACCGCACGTTGTGGTCTAAATTTCTGTTTCGAATTATGAAATGGTGGTGGTCAGAGACACTCTCTGTCAATGTCTGTTTGCGTGTTCACACACTGGACGCCAAACAACCCTGAACTATCCGCTGCTTGGAGGAATTTCGCGAGCTCTTGCCCACAGGGGTGCTGCACTCGCCGGATCGTTTTCGAGCGGCCGCTGCACCACACGCTGTGGTCTAAATTTTTGTTTCGAATTATGAATGGTGGTGGTCAGAGACACTCTCTGTCAATGTCTGTTTGCGTGTTCACACACTGGACGCCAAACAACCCTGAACTATCCGCTGCTTGGAGGAATTTCGCGAGATCTTGCCCACAGGGGTGCTGCACTCGGCGGATCGTTTTCGAGTGGCTGCTGCACCGCACGTTGTGGTCTAAATTTTTGTTTCGAATTATGAATGGTGGTGGTCAGAGACACTCTCTGTCAATGTCTGTTTGCGTGTTCACACACTGGACGCCAAACAACCCTGAACTATCCGCTGCTTGGAGGAATTTCGCGAGATCTTGCCCACAAGGGTGCTGCACTCGGCGGATCGTTTTCGAGGGGCTGCTGCACCACACGCTGTGGTCTAAATTTTTGTTTCGAATTATGAATGGTGGTGGTCAGAGACACTCTCTGTCAATGTCTGTTTGCGTGTTCACAC
>NW_893420.1:0-764 GCF_000209065.1 Trypanosoma cruzi | reverse complement strand
TGGTTTGTGCGGCTGCGGCTGCGGTGGTGGCCGCGTGAGAGTGAGTGTGAGAGAGCCATGCACCGCCCGCATACACACACTTCCTTCTCTCTCTGTGTGTGTGTCCCCTTGCATGGACTCTCGTCGTCGCCTCACCCCACGAAGCACACACAATAATGTGCCCATTGTATATATGCATGCACACCCATGCAGGCCCGTTGGTGCTCTCTTTTGCACGACACGCACCGCTGCCGTCCTGCCTGGCTGCATGGGCGGAGCACCGTAACTGTTTCTGTTTTGTTTTCATTGCATTGAGTGGGCGACCCTTCTCTCTCTCTCCCTGTGTGTGTGTTTTGCTTTACGGGAGCAATGAGAGTGTGTGTGCGCTGGTAGTCCCACGCTTCGGCTTTTTGTTTTGTTTTTCTTTTTGATTTTGTGGTTGAGTGCACCCATTCCGCGGCTGCGTGTGTGTGTGTGTGATGATATGAGTAATTTGCGTGTGTGCTATCTGCCTCTCTCTGCCGTTGCTTTCTTCAGACTCTCTTGTGGCGCACAGCTGCTCTGCAAGTATAGGCGCTGACAAACACACACACACATGCACACACATGCCGTGCTTAAAACGCTGAGAATGCACGCACGCACAGGATTGTGGCTGCCGAGGCCCTCGCGAGGGGGAAAAAACCTGCATTTTTTTTTTTTTGACATGTTGCTCGGTGTGTGCTGACGCGTGACCAATAACAACACGCCCCAATAAGCAGAAAAGAAGTAAAACAAAATGGCGCTGA
>NW_893419.1:0-764 GCF_000209065.1 Trypanosoma cruzi | reverse complement strand
GTGTGAACACGCAAACAGACATTGAAAGAGAGTGTCTCTGACCACCACCATTCATATTCGGAAACAAAAATTTAGACCACAGCGTGTGGTGCAGCAGCCACTCGAAAACGATTATCCGACTGCAGCACCCTTGTGGGCAAGATCTCGCGAAATTCCTCCAAGCAGCGGATAGTTCAGGGTTGTTTGGCGTCCAGTGTGTGAACACGCAAACAGACATTGAAAGAGAGTGCCTCTGACCACCACCATTCATAATTCGAAACAAAAATTTAGACCACAGCGTGTGGTGCAGCAGCCACTCGAAAACGATCCGCCGAGTGCAGCACCCTTGTGGGCAAGATCTCGCGAAATTCCTCCAAGCAGCGGATTGTTCAGGGTTGTTTGGCGTCCAGTGTGTGAACACGCAAACAGACATTGAAAGAGAGTGCCTCTGACCACCACCATTCATAATTCGAAACAAAAATTTAGACCACAGCGTGTGGTGCAGCAGCCACTCGAAAACGATCCGCCGAGTGCAGCACCCTTGTGGGCAAGATCTCGCGAAATTCCTCCAAGCAGCGGATAGTTCAGGGTTGTTTGGCGTCCAGTGTGTGAACACGCAAACAGACATTGAAAGAGAGTGCCTCTGACCACCACCATTCATAATTCGAAACAAAAATTTAGACCACAGCGTGTGGTGCAGCAGCCGCTCGAAAACGATCCGCCGAGTGCAGCACCCTTGTGGGCAAGATCTCGCGACATTCCTCCAAGCAGCGGATAGTTCAGGG
>NW_893418.1:0-764 GCF_000209065.1 Trypanosoma cruzi | reverse complement strand
TGATTTGCCGTATTTTGTTGGATTGTGCTTTGATCTGTACCGCCGAATGACAGCCAGACTGGAGGCGTTACTTTTCCTTCACTGTGATCACGTGCGGTGTTTATGGGAGGCCTCTCGGGGAAGCGCAAGTCGACATTGTTGTGAAGCCCAGGCATGATGCCACACTGCTTGTTGACGTGGAATGAGTTGAGAGGTTTGCATATGAGCTTCTGTGCATTCTTGCCGTGGTGCTCCTCACGCACAGCCCATGAAGACGACTGGCTGAGAATTGTCAATGGGCTTCTCGTTGAGCGGAGGGGAGCATACTGCCTTCTGTGCTGATTGAGAGCCCGGGCGTCACGGATGATGCATGGGGCAGGCGGAACCTCGTGCATGGCGGAAGGATGAGACGAAGGGCTGGTTGTTTGATTGTTAGTGACGAGTCCTGCCTCATTGCCTGGCGGGGGCTGTTGTTGACTGGGACAACCTGTTCTGTGTGTCCAGACACTGCTTGCGCCGAGTGGCGCGGTGCCGTGTTGGTGTGTGCGGCATCGTCATGCGGGGCAGCAGAGCGTGACGTTTACGGACTGTGTGTCTGTTGGTTGATGCATGTGGCAGGAGGCGTGTCTGAGGAGGGTCTGCGAAAGAAGGAGTGAAATGCGTTTGGCGCTGCTGTGCGATGTGCAAGGGAGGAAGAAAAACAATTGCTTTCTGACATGTCGGTGGGTGTGCCACGGCCACCGATGAGTTCTCAGGAAGAGGGAAAGGAGGGAGTGAGACGGAGA
>NW_893417.1:0-764 GCF_000209065.1 Trypanosoma cruzi | reverse complement strand
CTTGCGCCGCGATGCTCCACAACACCGCATGGCGGCTGTCTTTGTGGAACGCGCCAAGGCCCTCGACACGGTGGACCATGAAAGCGTCATGTTGGGAATGCGGCGACTGTCGATCCGTAATGGAACGGAACGCTGGTCAGCAGCGTTCCTCAATAGCAAAGGCGCTGTGGTTTGCATCGACAAACTCGCATCTTCCCCCAAGATCCCCGCACGAGGCGCGCCGCAAGGAGCAGCGTTGTGCCCCGTCATGTCCATCATCGTCATGAAGTCTCTTGGCGTCCGCCTTCGGCACGTGCTCCCTGATCCGCCACGGATTCCCCGCTGACGCCCGCACCCTTATCACGCAGCACGGCGACGGGGATGTGGCGACACGTTCGCCACAAGAAGGCCGAAGCGCCGCAGCGGAGTGGACCAGAGAAAGCCCCATGGAGGAAAGCGCCAGCAGTGCGAGGCGCACCTTCCTTTTTCAACGGCAAAACGGCCCCACCACACCCTGCTTGCGGGGGCTCTTTGGCCACTGTGGGGCGCATGCCGGCCCTTCTGGGCGTCAAGTTCCAAAACGCTTATGGAACGGGCGCGCGCGGCGAGGCCCCACGAGGAACCGGAACAGCGCCTGCTCCATCTGAAACTGATTTTGTCCGTCGCATGGAGAGCTAAGAGGGACACCCTGAGAGCGTTCCACCTCGCACTGGTGCAGGCGAAGGCAATGTACGGCATCGCGGTGCGGCATTGGGGCGCCTCCCCGGCGTCCCGCTCCACGCCGA
>NW_893416.1:0-764 GCF_000209065.1 Trypanosoma cruzi | reverse complement strand
GTGGCACAACTCCCAAAGGTCATCCATCGCCGATGCAAATGACACTGACGGGGTGTCAAAAAGTCTGCGGAGCGCCTTTGCCCTGCCGCTCTCCACTACACTTTTCTCCTCCACGCCGCGGTCCACGTCCGAGAGCACCCACCGCATCACGCCATGAAGGGAGACTGGCACCAAAAACTCTTGAAGGCGGCTAACAAGAAACTCCATTTGCTGCCGGTCTTGGCTCACAAGGAAGTACACAAGCCTCCCCTCATCCTCATGATGTATCTGTCCTTGAGAATGATGTTGGGGCTGTTGCCGTTGGAAAGACCGCAGTTGTGGCTGAAGAACAATGCGGACACGCGACGATCTCTCCTCCTCCAAGAGCATCTGCTCAAGATCGGGTGGCAACGGACGGAGTGCATCAGGGAAGCACAAGGCATGAGATATAAGCGGCTCCGGCTGAATTGTCACGCCCTTCACAAGTGAAAAAAAACGGCGACTTGGCGCTGCCGTCTCCTCCGTCGCCTCCTGCTTCGCAAGAGAGACTCGTTCGCCATTCTCCTTTTTCGCCCTTTTCGGTCCAAGTCCATCTTCATCCTCCTCTTGTTTCTGCTGCTTTTTTCCCTGTGACTCCTCTGACTCGTGGGTTGTCCCCATCGCCACGTCCTCCCCGTTCTCCAACTGCCGCTCGAGTGCCGAAAGCTTCGCCAAGTCCACCGGCAACCGATGCTGCTCGTCCAGACGGAAATACCGGATGAAGTTCCGCATCATCGCCGTGAAGT
>NW_893415.1:0-764 GCF_000209065.1 Trypanosoma cruzi | reverse complement strand
GATGAGAGCGATGTGAGGGCATTATGCGTTTGGATGAAGCGCAATGAGCAAGGGGAACAAAATGGATACTGGAAGCAGGTGAAGGAACGCATGGATGAAGTGGGACCGATTCTTCGCGTCATCTTCGACGGGAATAAGTTTACTGACCGGAAAACCGATATCGACCAAGTCATAAATGATGTTGACAGTTCCAATGCTAAGCATTACGTTGGCGTGATGAGTGATAAATTATGGAATGCTGCGAATCCGTCTCACAAACTTGTGCAAATTGTCCGAGTGAGAAAGGATTTACCGACTGAAATATATCTCAATTCTCCAGCCTCCCGTGTGATTGCGAGCAAAATTTATATTCATCTATCGACGAAAATGCATTTTATGGAAATTTTTAAGCTACTCATGCATCCCGACGTCATTTTGTTATCTATCGTTTTGGAGATGTCAGGCACGGTCACGTTTATGTGTAGAGGTGCTGTGAATATAATAATAGGAAAACTCAAGGAGCTGAAACCACCAGAAGGACGCGCTCTCCAGCTAGCGGCGCTGCAAAGGAACCCTGAAGGGCACCCTACTGAGGCCGTTGGATTACCGACAAAGCAAGGCCTTCCTCTGGAGAAGAATTTCGCAAGGTACAAGGTGATGTACAAACCAGCGTACCCAACCTTTCCGCTGGTGGACGCATTTTTCTTCATGGAGTCACCGCGGAGGACACTGGTTGGGCTGCAAATGACTACGGCACATGATCACCACACCAAAACCAGCACTTC
>NW_893414.1:0-764 GCF_000209065.1 Trypanosoma cruzi | reverse complement strand
GGGAAAAGCATTTTCCAACAACTGTTGCACACGATCCGGCAACTTTTCTACCGAAAGACAAAAAAGCATGGCAATCTCCAGCTTGTTTTCCTCATGCGCCCGTTTAAATAAAAACGCCCATTCTTTCTGCGAGGTGGCGCCAGGAATTTGAAAAAGCGACAGCAGTCGCTCTAAGCACCCCTTTGTAATACAGTATTCAATATACTCTCGTATCCAACACAGCTCCACAACACCCTCTGGAAAATCATGCTCCTCGAGAAGGCTGAGAACATCCTGCTTGAACTCTTCTTGCTGAACTGAATTCCCCACCCCAATAGTGATTATGACGCTCTGCATAAGTTGCAGCAAACCCAAGACACCCCCCTCAACTCGCTGTAGCTTACGTTGAGTGCGCAAAATAGACGAGGCTCCTTCTTCTGCATGATGCAACTGCACAGTCTCCCTCGCATCCGCACCACATGTCATTTGTTTAAGCCTCATTTGTCCCATTTTTATTCGTGCCCACAACAATGCAAAACGTCTCTGAAGCAAAATTCGTAAACAAGCGAGGTAGTCAGCCGGAGAATCACAGATGCTTGGCCCCGATGCTTCAAACAGAGCAAGTACCAAGTCTGCCAAACCATCAGCAACATCCTCTAAAGAAAGTCGTTCCACCTCACTTCCCATCTTGCGCAGTTGTTGAAATGCTGCTCCTTGAACGGAGCTCGACAACGCCCATTCAAAAAACGCCAAGGAAGTACCTGGATAATGTCGCATGGACAAAA
>NW_893413.1:0-764 GCF_000209065.1 Trypanosoma cruzi | reverse complement strand
TCTTGTGGCAATCCGTGGTGACAACAATGGGATGGAACAACTGAAGGAAATGGCCTTGGATCACAGGGTCAAGCTTTCAGAAAAAGCCATAGGGGCGATCATGCGATCTCGTTTGACCAGCGCAAAGTCAGCAGCGGACGTTTACAATCTAGAAGAGGCACTTCGCCATGAGTTGGCGGTGCAAACACTCGGCATGGCTGCTGAGACGGCTGTTATTGCAAGGTGCAGCGAACTCCTTTCAAGAAGTCAAAAGTCCGGGGATGATGTCATGCTGCGAAAGGTGCAGCACTTGGAAAGTGTCGTGGAAGAGTGCGTGGTGAATGACACTGTGGATGATATCGAGCCGTCGTACCTGCTCTCATTGATCAAGGGGTATGGTGTATTGGGTCGTTTTGAGGATATGAATCGTTGTTTTACCTCCTTGAAGGAAGCGGGGGTTGTGCGAGATCATCGTCTTTACGACGAGATGCTGCGTTGGTATGCGCATGCCTATAATCTAAAGGAAGTCATTGCCTTAAAGGAAGAAATGCAAGAAAGACAAATTTTTCACACGGCTCAGACCTATCAACATGTCTTCCGCGTTCTTGACAAGTATTACCCTCGAATGGTGGAAAAGTACATGAATGAAATGCGTAATAAGGGAATCCAGATTGAGTCCTTTATGTACCCAACACTTTTGCGTGTCTTTGGGGAATTGCAAGATTTCCACATGGTGGAACAACTCTACCGAGAAATCAAGAGCAAGTAGCGATGGGCAACACAAA
>NW_893412.1:0-764 GCF_000209065.1 Trypanosoma cruzi | reverse complement strand
AGTCTGTGAGTGTGTCAGCGTCATTAGGTGGCGGTGCTGGTGGCGGCATCAACACTGGCAGTGGCGGAGGTGGCGGAGGTGGGTTTAATGGTGGAGGGAGTGAGGCGCCATCACATGGAGTTATGATACCCACGCATCATCATATGATACACCACTTTCAGCAAATCCGGCCGAGTGTGCCTCCGCCGCAACAACAGTATCGACAACCGACGTCATCGGCCCCAGGACCGATGTCTATTGACGCGCTTAGCAATGATGAAATGAACTGGGCCTCGTCGCAGTCAGCAATGTTGTCAGGTCCACAGGAGCTTCGTTACTTCCTTCGGGAAAGAGGTGTAGCGGAGACTGTCATCAATATTCTTGCAAAAATATTTTTTTCATTGGATGAATTAATGGCAGCTTCTCGTGAAGCGTTTGAGGAGAGAATAAAGAAGGAAATTGTGTCTGTTAATAATCGGCAGTATATTTGGACCATTTTGCATCCGAGCGAAAAGCTACCTTCTGAAAAGGATGTACCTGAGATGAATGAGCTACGTAACTTTATCCACAATAATGCCATCCACAACAACATGTCTCAGGACGGGGAGGATGATACAACGACGTTGAAGCCTGGTCGTCCAAACAAAAATATACTCCAGGTACCCCAACCTAGAACTTCTCAGGGTAAACAACAACAACAACAACAACAACAACAACAGCAGTCAGGGAAGGTAGTGGAATGTAAAGCGGTGATTTGGCTTTCGTCTGTTCGCTCGTGGCAAATT
>NW_893411.1:0-764 GCF_000209065.1 Trypanosoma cruzi | reverse complement strand
CTAAATTTTTGTTTCGAATTATGAATGGCGGGAGTCAGAGACACTCTCTTTCAATGTATGTTTGCGTGTGCACACACTGGACACCAAACAACCCTGAACTATCCGCTGCTTGGAGGAATTTCGCGAGCTCTTGCCCACAAGGGTGCTGCACTCGGCGGATCGTTTTCGAGCGGCTGCTGCACCACACGTTGTGGTCTAAATTTTTGTTTCGAATTATGAATGGCGGGAGTCAGAGACACTCTCTTTCAATGTATGTTTGCGTGTGCACACACTGGACACCAAACAACCCTGAACTATCCGCTGCTTGGAGGAATTTCGCGAGCTCTTGCCCACAAGGGTGCTGCACTCGGCGGATCGTTTTCGAGCGGCTGCTGCACCACACGTTGTGGTCTAAATTTTTGTTTTGAATTATGAATGGCGGGAGTCAGAGACACTCTCTTTCAATGTATGTTTGCGTGTGCACACACTGGACACCAAACAACCCTGAATTATCCGCTGCTTGGAGGAATTTCGCGAGCTCTTGCCCACAATGGTGCTCCAGTCGGCGGATCGTTTTCGAGCGGCTGCTGCACCACACGTTGTGGTCTAAATTTTTGTTTCGAATTATGAATGGCGGGAGTCAGAGGCACTCTCTTTCAATGTATGTTTGCGTGTTCACACACTGGACACCAAACAACCCTGAATTATCCGCTGCTTGGAGGAATTTCGCGAGCTCCTGCCCACAAGGGTGCTGCACTCGGCGGATCGTTTTCGAGCGGCTGCTG
>NW_893410.1:0-764 GCF_000209065.1 Trypanosoma cruzi | reverse complement strand
CCGCCTTTGGGGGTTATGTTTGGTCAATTTTTTTTGACCGGGGTTTACGGACCCCTTTTTTTTTTTTTTTTTTTTTTTTTGTGGGTCTGTCCGCCATATATACATATACCCCTATATATATATACCCATATATATATAGCCCCGTACCCCCTCGTGCGGCTGCCCCCCCCCCCCACGTTGCGTGTCCGCCACCTCCTTCGGGCCCCCTCATTTTCGCTTCATGGCTGCTATTGCCTGCATCTTTGTTTTGTTTTGTGTTTTCTCCGTCTCGTTCCGTTTATTCGCCTTTTTTCCGCGTATGCCGCGCTTCTTCCTGTGTTTTCCGGTGTTTTTGCTTTGCTCGCACACTCGGCTGCATTTGCTGTTCCACACTCGCCATGTGCGTCTTTTCCGCCCCCTGACGCCGTCCACGGCGCTATCCCGGGGCCGACGTCCCGGACCCTGACCCCTCCCCAGTGTGGCCTGGGAGGGGGGGGGGGGGTTTTTGTACACGGTCCCAAGTGCCGCGAAGGACCCCTCATCAAAATTGAAAACCGTTGTGGAACACAACTCCTTTCAACTAACGCTATTATTGAAACAGTTTCTGTTTCAAATCCTGTTTGTGATAATTATTTACACAGGTTCTGTTTCAAAACCTGTTCGTGATAAACTTTTCCAATTTTGTCTTAGCCATTTTTTTGATTTATTTTTTAGGTTTCAAGAAAGACGTCGGAAAACCTTTAACCTATAAGCCGGTGCTGATCCGACGCCGTTTCGAAACCTAC
>NW_893409.1:0-764 GCF_000209065.1 Trypanosoma cruzi | reverse complement strand
GTGTTCACACACTGGACACCAAACAACCCTGAACTATCCGCTGCTTGGAGGAATTTCGCGAGCTCTTGCCCACAATGGTGCTGCACTCGGCGGATCGTTTCCGAGCGGCTGCTGCACCACACGTTGTGGTCTATGTTTTTGTTTCGAATTATGAATGGCGGGAGTCAGAGGCACTCTCTTTCAATGTATGTTTGCGTGTTCACACACTGGACACCAAACAACCCGGAACTATCCGCTGCTTGGAGGAATTTCGCGAGCTCTTGCCCACAAGGGTGCTGCACTCGGCGGATCGTTTTCGAGCGGCTGCTGCACCACACGTTGTGGTCTAAATTTTTGTTTTGAATTATGAATGGCGGGAGTCAGAGGCACTCTCTTTCAATGTATGTTTGCGTGTTCACACACTGGACACCAAACAACCCGGAATTATCCGCTGCTTGGAGGAATTTCGCGAGCTCTTGCCCACAATGGTGCTGCACTCGGCGGATCGTTTTCGAGCGGCTGCTGCACCACACGTTGTGGTCTAAATTTTTGTTTTGAATTATGAATGGCGGGAGTCAGAGGCACTCTCTTTCAATGTATGTTTGCGTGTTCACACACTGGACACCAAACAACCCGGAACTATCCGCTGCTTGGAGGAATTTCGCGAGCTCTTGCCCACAATGGTGCTGCACTCGGCGGATCGTTTTCGAGCGGCTGCTGCACCACACGTTGTGGTCTAAATTTTTGTTTTGAATTATGAATGGCGGGAGTCAGAGACACTCTCT
>NW_893408.1:0-764 GCF_000209065.1 Trypanosoma cruzi | reverse complement strand
TGTGCTTTTTCCAGCAGATTTCTTTACGCTCTTTTATTTTATGTGTGTGGAATGTAAAATGCCTTTCTGCCATTCTTTTTTGACCCTGATGTAGCACTGAAATGACTGCTGAGAAGAGCCACACGCACAAGCAGGTGCAGACCTTCGGCAAGAAGAAGACGGCTATTGCTGTCGCTACGGTGACGAAGGCTGCGCAATGCAACATTCGCGTGAACGGCGTCCCTGTTTCCCAGATTCTCCCGGAGACGCTCCGTGCGAAGATTATGGAGGCCGTGAATGTGGTCGGTTCCCGCCAGTTTGCTCGCCTGCGCATCGATGTAACAGTCCGTGGTGCTGGCCAGGTTGCCCAGGCCTATGCCACTCGCCAGGCCATCGCCAAGGGCCTCGTTGCGTACTACCAGAAGTACAAGAACGAGGTGGAGAAGGCCGCACTGAAGGACAAGTATCTTGCGTACGACAAGTATCTTCTCATTGCCGACCCACGCCGCTGCGAGCCAAAGAAATGGGGCCGTCACTCTGCCCGTACCCGCTTCACGAAGTCATACCGTTAAGTATTACGTTTTTGTTGTCTTTGTTGCAACAATAGTAGAGGACGGGCGCTTTTTTTCTTTCTCAAGGGAAAAGGGAAAGGACGTGCTGCCACTTTTTCGAGTTGGTATTATTTCTTTTTTTTTTTTTTAAAGCTTTTATTTGTGCTGCCGGTGTTTAATGCAGCTGTGCTTTTTTCAGCAGATTTCTTTACGCTCTTTTATTTTATGTGTGTT
>NW_893407.1:0-764 GCF_000209065.1 Trypanosoma cruzi | reverse complement strand
CATAATTGGAAACAAAATTTTAGACCACAACGTGCGGTGCAGCAGCCGCTCGAAAACGATCCGCCGACTGCAGCACCCATGTGGGCAAGATCTCGCGAAACTCCTCCAAGCAGCGGATAGTTCAGGGTTGTTTGGCGTCCAGTGTGTGAACACGCAAACAGACATTGAAAGAGAGTGTCTCTGACCACCACCATTCATAATTCGAAACAAAAATTTAGACCACAACGTGCGGTGCAGCAGCCGCTCGAAAACGATCCGCCGACTGCAGCACCCTTGTGGGCAAGATCTCGCAAAACTCCTCCAAGCAGCGGATAGTTCAGGGTTGTTTGGCGTTCAGTGTGTGAACACGCAAACAGACATTGAAAGAGAGTGTCTCTGACCACCACCATTCATAATTCGAAACAAAAATTTAGACCACAGCGTGTGGTGCAGCGGCCGCTCGAAAACGATCCGGCGAGTGCAGCACCGTTGTGGGCAGGAGCTCGCGAAATTACTCCAAGCAGCGGATAGTTCCGGGTTGTTTGGCATCCAGTGTGTGAACACGCAAACAGACATTGAAAGAGAGTGCCTCTGACCACCACCATTCATAATTCGAAACAAAAATTTAGACCACAACGTGTGGTGCAGCAGCCACTCGAAAACGATCCGGCGAGTGCAGCACCCATGTGGGCAAGATCTCGCAAAATTCCTCCAAGCAGCGGATGGTTCAGGGTTGTTTGGCGTCCCAGTGTGTGAACACGCAAACAGACATGAAAAAGAGTGTC
>NW_893406.1:0-764 GCF_000209065.1 Trypanosoma cruzi | reverse complement strand
ATAAATTCTGTAAGTTAGGTTATAAATATATAAAGGTGTTGAGTATACTGGTTGTGGAGGGGTTCGAAAATATGGAAAATTGTGTTTTGGGAGGGGCGTTCAAATTTGGTGCGGAAAAATCATGCATCTCCCCCGTACATTATTTGGTCGAAAATGGGGTGTGTTTATGGGAGGTGGGGTTCGATTGGGGTTGGTGTAATATAAGGGTGGCTGTAGATAGGGGTTTGTAGATATTGGGGGTTGAATATTTGATTTATAGTTTTGTGAAGTGTAGAGTTATTTTGAATTGTATGATGTATAACAGATATGAGTCAAGTGGGTAAGGTGATGAGAAGTTGAATGTTACTTATTGCTATGAATTCTGTTATTATATTCTTTATTTATTAATATGATTGGAGGTGTGTGGTGGGTTGTGGGGTTGTGGTAAAATGTGAGGTCTGAAATTCTAGAAATTTTTGTTTTGGGAGGGGCGTTCAACTTTTGGGGCCGAAATTCATGCATCTCCCCCGTACATTATTTTGTGGAAAATCTGGAATTTACTGGGAGGTGGGGTTCGATTGGGGTTGGTGTAATATAACAAGATTGGTATAGATTTATTATAACGATGTATTTGATATGTGTATATGACGGTGTGGAGATAGACTATAAATGTGTTCTTGAAAGTTATATAGAGACTTGTTGAAATTTATTGAATATGAGGATAATGGTATGTTATCTATAATTGGGTATGGGTGGTTATGGTGGGGGGTTGTGTTATAAGGTTG
>NW_893405.1:0-764 GCF_000209065.1 Trypanosoma cruzi | reverse complement strand
TTGTTTCCGATTGTGAATGGTGGGAGTCAGAGGCACTCTCTGTCAATATCTGTTTGCGTGTTCACACACTGGACACCAAACAACCCTGAACTATCCGCTGCTTGGAGGAATTTCGCGAGCTCTTGCCCACACGGGTGCTGCACTCGGCTGATCGTTTTCGAGCGGCCGCTGCATCACACGTTGTGGTCCAAATTTTTGTTTCCAATTGTGAATGGTGGGAGTCAGAGACACTCTCTGTCAATACCTGTTTGCGTGTTCATACACTGGACACCAAACAAACCTGAACTATCCGCTGCTTGGAGGAATTTCGCGAGCTCTTGCCCACACGGATGCTGCACTCGGCTGATCGTTTTCGAGCGGCTGCTGCATCACACGTTGTGGTCCAAATTTTTGTTTCCAATTGTGAATGGTGGGAGCCAGAGGCACTCTCTGTCAATATCTGTTTGCGTGTTCACACACTGGACACCAAACAACCCTGAACTATCCGCTGCTTGGAGGAATTTCGCGAGCTCTTGCCCACACGGGTGCTGCGCTCGGCTGATCGTTTTCGAGCGGCCGCTGCATCACACGTTGTGGTCCAAATTTTTGTTTCCAATTGTGAATGGTGGGAGTCAGAGGCACTCTCTGTCAATATCTGTTTGCGTGTTCACACGCTGGACACCAAACAACCCTGAACTATCCGCTGCTTGGAGGAATTTCGCGAGCTCTTGCCCACACGGGTGCTGCGCTCGGCTGATCGTTTTCGAGCGGCCGCTGCATCACAC
>NW_893404.1:0-764 GCF_000209065.1 Trypanosoma cruzi | reverse complement strand
CAAAGATTGAACGCATTCATTTGTAGAAGAGAGTTTTTTCTTTTTTTTTTTTTTTTCCTCCCCCTTCCTCTTTTTTTCATTGTTTTTTTTTTTTTTTTTTTTTTTTTTTCGTTTTTGTTGTTGTTCCCTTTTTGGGTGGTAGGGATCCGCGTGTGAGGTCTCAACGTCCATTACAAATTACACGTCTCGGCTTTATTTCACTCTGTTGTTGTTTGTTTGTTGTTTGTAGTTCCAGTGAAAAAAACAGGGGATTCATTTGTGTGCTGGTGGCGGACAGGGGACTTCAAAAAAAAAGGGGGAAAAACAAAGTGGAATATGGTGCGGGTCATCAAGGAAAAAGGAAAAAACGGAGGTGCCCTGCCGCTTCTGGAGTCGAGCGGCGGCATGCGGATTCCGCACATGGGCATTGGCACGTATGAACTTTACGGCGATGAGTCTCGGATTGCCGTGCTGGCGGCTCTGCGGTTGGGGTTTCGTCTCGTCAATACCGCCGCTGGGTACCACAACGAGGAACACGTTGGAGCCGCCATCAAAAAAAGCGGGGTGCAGCGGGAGGAGTTGTTTGTTGTGGTGAAAATTGCCCCAAAGGCGATGGCGTCGGAGGAACTTGTCGAGAAGGGCATTCCCGAGAGTGTACGGAAGCTGCGGATTGCGTATGCGGACTGTGTGTTGATTCATTGGCCCGGCTGTGGTGGACTGAAGCCGGAGGAGGCGGAGGGACATCGAGCGGCACGACACCGCTGCTGGAAGGTGATGCAGGCCCT
>NW_893403.1:0-764 GCF_000209065.1 Trypanosoma cruzi | reverse complement strand
ATGGGGGACGATAACCTTATGGGGGACGATAACCTTATGGGGGATGATAACCTTATGGGGGACGATAACCTTATGGGGGACGATAACCTTATGGGGGACGATAACCTTATGGGGGACGATAACCTTATGGGGGACGATAACCTTATGGGGGACGATAACCTTATGGGGGACGATAACCTTATGGGGGACGATAACCTTATGGGGGACGATAACCTTATGGGGGATGATAACCTTATGGGGGATGATAACCTTATGGGGGATGATAACCTTATGGGGGACGATAACCTTATGGGGGACGATAACCTTATGGGGGACGATAACCTTATGGGGGACGATAACCTTATGGGGGATGATAACCTTATGGGGGACGATAACCTTATGGGGGACGATAACCTTATGGGGGATGATAACCTTATGGGGGATGATAACCTTATGGGGGATGATAACCTTATGGGGGACGATAACCTTATGGGGGACGATAACCTTATGGGGGACGATAACCTTATGGGGGACGATAACCTTATGGGGGACGATAACCTTATGGGGGATGATAACCTTATGGGGGATGATAACCTTATGGGGGACGATAACCTTATGGGGGATGATAACCTTATGGGGGACGATAACCTTATGGGGGACGATAACCTTATGGGGGACGATAACCTTATGGGGGACGATAACCTTATGGGGGACGATAACCTTATGGGGGACGATAACCTTATGGGGGAAGATAACCTTATGGGGGACGATAACCTTATGGGGGA
>NW_893402.1:0-763 GCF_000209065.1 Trypanosoma cruzi | reverse complement strand
GTGGATGAAATTGCCATTTCCCCCGACACCAGCGCACCGGAATTAGTCGACTGGCACGTTCTCATGGAGGAGTCCATCATCCTGGATCTGACGGTGGGGTCCGAGGGAGTGGATGAGGGGATGCCGCTGCTGGTGCGGAGTCTGGAGTCTCCTCTTTTGACCACAAATAAAGGATGGGGTGGAGGCGATAACGTTGACGGCACACAGTCCATATCAACACCACATGAAGCAGCGGCAGAAGAGGAAGAAACAATGTTGTTGCACTCACAGTCGCCGCTACAACGGAATGCAACGGGGTCACCGCCGTCACGTGGTTCTGACGTTGTGGTTTACCCGACGTCTTTGCCCCCGTCTATTTCTCCCATGGAAAGCAATTCCTTTGATGACGAATGCGATGAGGATGGCTTTAAGGGTGTTCGGCGCGAGGCCGCGCTACAAAAACTGCTGGGTCGTCTTGCCGCGAAGAATGATAATCGTCTTCAGGGTGGTGGAGTTAGTGAGTTTTGGGGCAAATTGCCGTTTTCCTTTTCATCCCCTATGCTTTCTTCTCCGATTTCGGAAAAAAATGGGTCATTGACGCATCATCTAGAGACACGACATTCAGTTTTGGCGCCGCTGTGGTTGGTGGTGGAGCTCTGTCGTGCGTTGCGGCCCTTTGCGCGGAGGCTACTTCTCATGCTTGCTCAGGAGAGCGGTGGCCGCGCAGACGTTTTGTGTGATACATGCGCTGAGGTTGTAAACTCCCATTTTGGAGGCGGAGGGG
>NW_893401.1:0-763 GCF_000209065.1 Trypanosoma cruzi | reverse complement strand
AACAATCGAGCACATTTGCGTTGTCCCCTGGAAAACGAAAGCGACATGTTTAGGGTGCGCCGCCGCAGCGTGGATACCTCGATTCGTCGTCATATATCTCTCGTACGGGGCCGCAGCCGCAGCGTGAATACTTCGATTCGTCGTCATATATCTCTCGTACGGGGCCGCAGCCGCAGCGTGAATACTTCGATTCGTCGTCATATATCTCTCGTACGGGGCCGTCGCCGCAGCGTGGATACATCGATTCGTTGTCATGTATCTCTCGTTCGGGGCGGACCGCCGCAACTTGGATAATTCGACACGTCGTCATGTATCTCTCGTCCGGGGCAGCCGCTGCAACTTGGATAATTCGACACGTCGTCATGTATCTTTCGTCCGGGGCCACCGCCCTACTTTTTTTTATTCCCTGCGGCGGCCAACCCCGGCAGTAAGGACAAAAAACAGGATCGCGTTTTTTTTTAATGCTTTTCCTGTTTGGGGGGGCGGATCTTTGTTTTCTATGATTGCCCCCCCCCCCCCTTTTTTTTGTCTATTCCAGGTTGGTTTTAGGAGGCTTGATGTGCCTGCTGGGTGATCGCCGGCTTTTTTATTGGTGATTGCGTATTTTTGGCTTACCGGTGTGCCGCTCAGTGCCATTTTGTTTTACTTCTTTTCTGCTTATTGGGGCGTGTTGTTATTCGTCACGCGTCAGCACACACCGAGCAACATGTCAAAAAAACAAAACGCAGGCTTCTTCGCCCCTCGCGAGGGCCTCCGCAGCCAC
>NW_893400.1:0-763 GCF_000209065.1 Trypanosoma cruzi | reverse complement strand
GGGTGCTGCACTCGGCTGATCGTTTTCGAGCGGTCGCTGCATCACACGTTGTGGTCCGAATTTTTGTTTCCGATTGTGAATGGTGGGAGTCAGAGGCACTCTCTGTCAATATCTGTTTGCGTGTTCACACACTGGACACCAAACAACCCCGAATTATCCGCTGCTTGGAGGAATTTCGCGAGCTCTTGCCCACAAGGGTGCTGCACTCGGCTGATCGTTTTCGAGCGGCCGCTGCATCACACGTTGTGGTCCGAATTTTTGTTTCCGATTGTGAATGGTGGGAGTCAGAGGCACTCTCTGTCAATATCTGTTTGCGTGTTCGTACACTGGACACCAAACAACCCCGAATTATCCGCTGCTTGGAGGAATTTCGCGAGCTCTTGCCCACAAGGGTGCTGCACTCGGCTGATCGTTTTCGAGCGGCCGCTGCATCACACGTTGTGGTCCGAATTTTTGTTTCCGATTGTGAATGGTGGGAGTCAGAGGCACTCTCTGTCAATATCTGTTTGCGTGTTCACACACTGGACACCAAACAACCCCGAATTATCCGCTGCTTGGAGGAATTTCGCGAGCTCTTGCCCACACGGGTGCTGCACTCGGCTGATCGTTTTCGAGCGGTCGCTGCATCACACGTTGTGGTCCGAATTTTTGTTTCCGATTGTGAATGGTGGGAGTCAGAGGCACTCTCTGTCAATATCTGTTTGCGTGTTCGTACACTGGACACCAAACAACCCCGAATTATCCGCTGCTTTAGGAATTCGCG
>NW_893399.1:0-763 GCF_000209065.1 Trypanosoma cruzi | reverse complement strand
GTGGGACTACCAGCGCACACACACTTTCATTGCTCCCGTAAAGCAAAACAAACACACAGGGAGAGAGAGAGAGGTCGCCCACTCAATGCAATGAAAACAAAACAGAAACAGTTACGGTGCTCCGCCCATGCAGCCAGGCAGGACGGCAGCGGTGCGTGTCGTGCAAAAGAGAGCACCAACGGGCCTGCATGGGTGTGCATGCATATATACAATGGGCACATTATTGTGTGTGCTTCGTGGGGTGAGGCGACGACGAGAGTCCATGCAAGGGGACACACACACAGAGAGAGAAGGAAGTGTGTGTATGCGGGCGGTGCATGGCTCTCTCACACTCACTCTCACGCGGCCACCACCGCAGCCGCAGCCGCACAAACCACGAAACAGATGGAATCAGTGCGATTGCAGAACTCGCACACCGTCCTGCAAACCAGAAGTTTAAAAAGCAATATGAAACAAGAATTCAAAAAAAAAAAAATGGAAAAAACTTAGGCTTCTGCGGGAATCGAACCCGCGTCCCCGGATGACATTGTGAGCGTGTTTGCCACTGAGCTAAAAAAATGCGGTCGCGCGACTCCTTTTCACGTAAAGTATTAATGTCGATCTTCGAACAATCGAGCACATTTGCGTTGTCCCCTGGAAAACGAAAAAGACGTGTTTAGGATGCGCAGCCGCAGCGTGGTTACTACTGTAAGTCGTCATATATCTAACGCCCGAGGCCACCGCTGCAGCTTGGATAATTCGACACGTCGTGCTGTATCTAACG
>NW_893398.1:0-763 GCF_000209065.1 Trypanosoma cruzi | reverse complement strand
TGGCGTCCAGTGTGTGAACACGCAAACAGACATTGACAGAGAGTGTCTCTGACCACCACCATTCATAATTTGAAACAAAAATTTAGACCACAGCGTGTGGTGCAGCAGCCGCTCGAAAACGATCCGCCGAGTGCAGCACCCTTGTGGGCAAGATCTCGCGAAATTCCTCCAAGCAGCGGATAGTTCAGGGTTGTTTGGTGTCCGGAGTGTGAACATGCAAACAGACATTGAAAGAGAGTGTCTCTGACCACCACCATTCATAATTCGCAACAAAAATTTAGACCACAACGTGCGGTGCAGCAGCCGCTTGAAAACGATCCGCCGACTGCAGCACCCTTGTGGGCAAGATCTCGCGAAATTCCTCCAAGCAGCGGATAGTTCAGGGTTGTTTGGCGTCCAGTGTGTGAACACGCAAACAGACATTGACAGAGAGTGTCTCTGACCACCACCATTCATAATTAGAAACAAAAATTTAGACCACAACGTGCGGTGCAGCGGCCGCTCGAAAACGATCCGGCGAGTGCAGCACCCCTGTGGGCAAGAGCTCGCGAAACTCCTCCAAGCAGCGGATAGTTCAGGGTTGTTTGGCGTCACAGTGTGTGAACACGCAAACAGACATTGACAGAGAGTGTCTCTGACCACCACCATTCATAATTCGAAACAAAAATTTAGACCACAGCGTGTGGTGCAGCAGCCGCTCGAAAACGATCCGGCGAGTGCAGCACCCCTGTGGGCAAGAGCTCGCGAAACTCCTCCAAGCAGC
>NW_893397.1:0-763 GCF_000209065.1 Trypanosoma cruzi | reverse complement strand
CGAGATCTTGCCCACAAGGGTGCTGCAGTCGGCGGATCGTTTTCGAGTGGATGCTGCACCACACGCTGTGGTCTAAATTTTTGTTTCGAATTATGAATGGTGGTGGTCAGAGGCACTCTCTGTCAATGTCTGTTTGCGTGTTCACACACTGGACGCCAAACAACCCTGAACTATCCGCTGCTTGGAGGAATTTCGCGAGATCTTGCCCACATGGGTGCTGCACTCGACGGATCGTTTTCGAGTGGCTGCTGCACCACACGTTGTGGTCTAAATTTTTGTTTCGAATTATGAATGGTGGTGGTCAGAGACACTCTCTTTCAATGTCTGTTTGCGTGTTCACACACTGGACGCCAAACAACCCTGAACTATCCGCTGCTTGGAGGAATTTCGCGAGATCTTGCCCACATGGGTGCTGCACTCGGCGGATCGTTTTCGAGCGGCTGCTTGCACCGCACGTTGTGGTCTAAATTTTTGTTTCGAATTATGAATGGTGGTGGTCAGAGACACTCTCTGTCAATGTCTGTTTGCGTGTTCACACACTGGACGCCAAACAACCCTGAACTATCCGCTGCTTGGAGGAATTTCGCGAGATCTTGCCCACAGGGGTGCTGCACTCGGCGGATCGTTTTCGAGTGGCTGCTGCACCACACGCTGTGGTCTAAATTTTTGTTTCGAATTATGAATGGTGGTGGTCAGAGACACTCTCTTTCAATGTCTGTTTGCGTGTTCACACACTGGACGCCAAACAACCCGGACCATCCGC
>NW_893396.1:0-763 GCF_000209065.1 Trypanosoma cruzi | reverse complement strand
CCCGGATGACATTGTGAGCGTGTTTGCCACTGAGCTATAAAAATGCGGTTGCGCGACCCCTTTTCACGTAAAGTATTAATTTCGATCTTCGAACAATCGAGCACATTTGCGTTGTCCCCTGGAAAACGAAAACGACATGTTTAGGGTGCGCCGCCGCAGCGTGGTTACTACGATAAGTCGTCATATATCTCTCGTACGGGGCCGCAGCCGCAGCGTGGTTACTACGATAAGTCGTCATATATCTCTCGTACGGGGCCGCAGCCGCAGCGTGGTTACTACGATTCGTCGTGTTGTATCCAACGTCCGGGGCAGCCGCTGCAACTTGGATAATTCGACACGTCGTCCTGTATCTAACGTCCGGGGCAGCCGCTGCAAACTTGGATAATTCGACACGTCGTGTTGTATCCAACGTCCGGGGCCACCGCCCTACCATTTTTTATTTCTTGCAGCGGCCAACCCCGGCAGTAAGGACAAAAAAAAGAATCGCGTTTTCTTTAATGTTTTTCCTGTTTGGGGGCGGGGATCTTTGTTTTCTATGATTGTCTCTTTTTTTTTGTCTGTTCCAGGTTGGTTTTTAGGAGGCTTGATGTGCCTGCTGGGTGATCGCCGGCTTTTTTATTGGTGATTGCGTATTTTTGGCTTACCGGTGTGCCGCTCAGCGCCATTTTGTTTTACTTCTTTTCTGCTTATTGGGGCGTGTTGTATTCGTCACGCGTCAGCACACACCGAGCAACATGTCAAAAAAAAAAAATGCAGCTTTTCC
>NW_893395.1:0-763 GCF_000209065.1 Trypanosoma cruzi | reverse complement strand
CTTCGGCTTTTTGTTTTGTTTTCCTTTTTGATTTTGTGGTTGAGTGCACCCATTCCGCGGCTGCGTGTGTGTGTGTGTGTGCGATGATATGAGTAATTTGCGTGTGTGCTATCTGCCTCTCTCTGCCGTTGCTTTCTTCAGACTCTCTTGTGGCGCACAGCTGCTCCGCAAGTATAGGCGCTGCCAAACACACAAGCACATGCACACACACATGCCGTGTTTAAAACGCTGAGAATGCACGCACGCACAGGATTGTGGCTGCGGAGGCCCTCGCGAGGGGGGAAAAGCCTGCATTTTGTTTTTTTTTGACATGTTGCTCGGTGTGTGCTGACGCGTGACGAATAACAACACGCCCCAATAAGCAGAAAAGAAGTAAAACAAAATGGCGCTGAGCGGCACACCGGTAAGCCAAAAATACGCAATCACCAATAAAAAAGCCGGCGATCACCCAGCAGGCACATCAAGCCTCCTAAAAACCAACCTGGAACAGACAAAAAAAAAGAGACAATCATAGAAAACAAAGATCCCCGCCCCCAAACAGGAAAAAAATTAAAGAAAACGCGATTCTTTTTTTTGTCCTTACTGCCGGGGTTGGCCGCTGCAAGAAATAAAAAATGGTAGGGCGGTGGCCCCGGACGTTGGATACAACACGACGTGTCGAATTATCCAAGTTTGCAGCGGCTGCCCCGGACGTTAGATACAGGACGACGTGTCGAATTATCCAAGTTGCAGCGGCTGCCCCGGACGTGGATACAACACGACG
>NW_893394.1:0-763 GCF_000209065.1 Trypanosoma cruzi | reverse complement strand
AACGAGAATACAAGTAAAACAAATAGAACGGTCTTTTGCCCTCCGCTGATCACTGTTGTGCAGAGTCAGGTTGGGCCACAAAGAAAAAGGTGTTCGCGCCTTGAAAAAGGATCAGCGTATCCCCTGTGCGGGAGACGTCCATTCCAGCTTCAAGCCCCTCACAAAGTGCACGCTCGGTCTGCATAAGAAACACTGGTCCAAGCACTCGTGTTGGAGCCAGAGGTCCAGTAAGCGTGCCATGTCCATACTCCAGTGTGCCGGACATTACGTTGACGATTACAACGCGAACCTGCACCATTTCTCCGGCAGCTTCCAACTTTATCGTGGAAATATTTCATTCTTCCTCTGGAGCATCGCTTTCTTTGGCCTGGCCCAGCCTGTAGGCGCCAAGACTGTCTTTCTCATCGGGTGCCATATGTTGAGCTGGTTGCTTTTCTTTTTCTTTGTGGGAATTGTTGGCTTAGATTTTACGGGGTAGATTATATGGCAATGGAGGTATCGCCGAGTTGCGTGAAAACGCATGCGTGTGGCTTTTCAAAGGCTTTAAGGTGGGATTTGATAACGGTGTCAGCCTCAAATACAAAATAAGAGACAACTCGATCGCTCTGGTTGTTGAGCAAACCTCCTTTTTTAAAGGCAACTGTATCCAATGATGCATGAAGTGTGTCGTTAGAAATGTGAGTGAACGGTCTATTGCGTCTTTTAGACTCATTTGCCGCTAATGACCCACATATTTTTTATTGCGTCACGTTTATCAAATACC
>NW_893393.1:0-763 GCF_000209065.1 Trypanosoma cruzi | reverse complement strand
ATAGACCCAGTGGCGTTCCCACAAGCGTCAATCCCACAAAAACAATAAAAACGCCAATTACCTGAAGCCCACATCCACGCAGGATGCCCAGGAAATTGGATTGGATTGAATCCAATAAATGATAAACTAAAAAAAAAGGAGTGATGCTCATAAAAATTGACACAACCTCTGGGTCCTCGGTAAATATATAGGCAATTTGCTCTTGGTACAAATACAAAAGAGATATGTTCACAAAAGACAAAGCAAATACAACAATAAATGAAAGCATGGCGTATCGCCTTCCTAACTGCGGTTTTCCCTCACCAACAGAATTTCCTACCAAGACGGTGCTGGCCATAAAAAATCCAGATACGACACTCCAGCAGAGATTCGATAACTGGCTACTAATGGCATATGCACCCAACTGCACCGAACTCATTAAACCCGCACAGACAGAATTTACTTCCATTGCACTCCACTCACTAAAGGCCATGCCAAGGGAGGGAATAGCCAGCTTTAACATTGGAATCCAGTTTTGAAACGCCGCCATATTCCAGCCACCCCATGTGTGCCGATACAGACCACTCACCCGGAGGTAGATAACGAGGGTGATGTCCATAAGAAGAAGAAGAATTACCCATCCCAGCGCAATTCCTTTATAACCTCCAAAAAACACACAAATGTACTGTACGAGGGGATTCAAAATTGCTGCCATAGCCAGCGTCAGAAAAACGGGATTCGAACGATGTTGACTCGCATAATAGCGTCGAAGAAGCTCCAAGAG
>NW_893392.1:0-763 GCF_000209065.1 Trypanosoma cruzi | reverse complement strand
GTGGTGCAGCAGCCACTCGAAAACGATTATCCGAGTGCAGCACCCCTGTGGGCAAGAGCTCGCGAAATTCCTCCAAGCAGCGGATAGTTCCGGGTTGTTTGGCGTTCAGTGTGTGAACACGCAAACAGACATTGAAAGAGAGTGTCTCTGACCACCACCATTCATAATTCGAAACAAAAATTTAGACCACAGCGTGTGGTGCAGCAGCCGCTCGAAAACGATCCGCCGAGTGCAGCACCCCTGTGGGCAGGAGCTCGCGAAATTCCTCCAAGCAGCGGATAGTTCCGGGTTGTTTGGCGTTCAGTGTGTGAACACGCAAACAGACATTGAAAGAGAGCGTCTCTGACCACCACCATTCATAATTCGAAACAAAATTTAGACCACAGCGTGTGGTGCAGCAGCCACTCGAAAACGATCCGCCGAGTGCAGCACCGTTGTGGGCAGGAGCTCGCGAAATTCCTCCAAGCAGCGGATAGTTCCGGGTTGTTTGGCGTTCAGTGTGTGAACACGCAAACAGACATTGAAAGAGAGTGTCTCTGACCACCACCATTCATAATTCGAAACAAAAATTTAGACCACAGCGTGTGGTGCAGCAGCCGCTCGAAAACGATCCGCCGAGTGCAGCACCCCTGTGGGCAAGAGCTCGCGAAATTCCTCCAAGCAGCGGATAGTTCCGGGTTGTTTGGCGTTCAGTGTGTGAACACGCAAACAGACATGAAAGAGAGTGCCTCTGACCACCACCATTCATAATTCGAAACAAAAA
>NW_893391.1:0-763 GCF_000209065.1 Trypanosoma cruzi | reverse complement strand
GACTCCCACCATTCACAATCGGAAACAAAAATTTGGACCACAACGTGTGATGCAGCAGCCGCTCAAAAACGATCAGCCGAGTGCAGCACCCGTGTGGGCAAGAGCTCGCGAAATTCCTCCAAGCAGCGGATAATTCAGGGTTGTTTGGTGTCCAGTGTGTGAACACGCAAACAGATGTTGACTGAGAGTGCCTCTGACTCCCACCATTCACAATCGGAAACAAAAATTTGGACCACAACGTGTGATGCAGCGGCCGCTCGAAAACGATCAGCCGAGTGCAGCACCCGTGTGGGCAAGAGCTCGCGAAATTCCTCCAAGCAGCGGACAATTCACGGTTGTTTGGTGTCCAGTGTGTGAACACGCAAACAGATATTGACAGAGAGTGCCTCTGACTCCCACCATTCACAATCGGAAACAAAAATTTGGACCACAACGTGTGATGCAGCAGCCGCTCAAAAACGATCAGCCGAGTGCTGCACCCGTGTGGGCAAGAGCTCGCGAAATTCCTCCAAGCAGCGGATAGTTCAGGGTTGTTTGGTGTCCAGTGTGTGAACACGCAAACAGATGTTGACTGAGAGTGCCTCTGACTCCCACCATTCACAATCGGAAACAAAAATTTGGACCACAACGTGTGATGCAGCAGCCGCTCAAAAACGATCAGCCGAGTGCAGCACCCGTGTGGGCAAGAGCTCGCGAAATTCCTCCAAGCAGCGGATAATTCAGGGTTGTTTGGTGTCCTAGTGTGTGAACACGCAAACAGATG
>NW_893390.1:0-763 GCF_000209065.1 Trypanosoma cruzi | reverse complement strand
CAGCCGCTCGAAAACGATCCGCCGAGTGCAGCACCGTTGTGGGCAAGATCTCGCGACATTCCTCCAAGCAGCGGATAGTTCAGGGTTGTTTGGCGTCCAGTGTGTGAACACGCAAACAGACATTGAAAGAGAGTGTCTCTGACCACCACCATTCATAATTCGAAACAAAAATTTAGACCACAACGTGTGGTGCAGCAGCCGCTCGAAAACGATCCGCCGAGTGCAGCACCCATGTGGGCAAGATCTCGCGAAATTCCTCCAAGCAGCGGGATAGTTCCGGGTTGTTTGGCGTCCAGTGTGTGAACACGCAAACAGACATTGAAAGAGAGTGCCTCTGACCACCACCATTCATAATTCGAAACAAAAATTTAGACCACAGCGTGTGGTGCAGCAGCCGCTCGAAAACGATTATCCGACTGCAGCACCGTTGTGGGCAAGATCTCGCGAAATTCCTCCAAGCAGCGGATAGTTCCGGGTTGTTTGGCGTTCAGTGTGTGAACACGCAAACAGACATTGAAAGAGAGTGCCTCTGACCACCACCATTCATAATTCGAAACAAAAATTTAGACCACAGCGTGTGGTGCAGCAGCCGCTCGAAAACGATTATCCGACTGCAGCACCGTTGTGGGCAAGATCTCGCGAAATTCCTCCAAGCAGCGGATAGTTCCGGGTTGTTTGGCGTCCAGTGTGTGAACACGCAAACAGACATTGAAAGAGAGTGCCTCTGACCACCACCATTCATAATTCGAAACAAAAATTTAGA
>NW_893389.1:0-763 GCF_000209065.1 Trypanosoma cruzi | reverse complement strand
TTTCCGATTGTGAATGGTGGGAGTCAGAGGCACTCTCTGTCACTATCTGTTTGCGTGTTCACACACTGGACACCAAAGAACCCTGAACTATCCGCTGCTGGGAGGAATTTCGCGAGCTCTTGCCCACACGGGTGCTGCACTCGGCTGATCGATTTCGAGCGGCTGCTGCAGCACACGTTGTGGTCCAAATTTTTGTTTCCGATTGTGAATGGTGGGAGTCAGAGGCACTCTCTGTCAATATCTGTTTGCGTGTTCACACACTGGACACCAAACAACCCTGAACTATCCGCTGCTTGGAGGAATTTCGCGAGCTCTTGCCCACACGGGTGCTGCACTCGGCTGATCGTTTTCGAGCGGCCGCTGCAGCACACGTTGTGGTCCAAATTTTTGTTTCCGATTGTGAATGGTGGGAGTCAGAGACACTCTCTGTCAATATCTGTTTGCGTGTTCACACACTGGACACCAAACAACCCTGAACTATCCGCTGCTTGGAGGAATTTCGCGAGCTCTTGCCCAGAAGGGTGCTGCACTCGGCTGATCGATTTCGAGCGGCTGCTGCAGCACACGTTGTGGTCCAAATTTTTGTTTCCGATTGTGAATGGTGGGAGTCAGAGGCACTCTCCGTCAATATCTGTTTGCGTGTTCACACACTGGACACCAAAGAACCCTGAACTATCCGCTGCTTGGAGGAATTTCGCGAGCTCTTGCCCACACGGGTGCTGCACTCGGCTGATCGATTTCGAGCGGCTGCTGCAGCACACGT
>NW_893388.1:0-763 GCF_000209065.1 Trypanosoma cruzi | reverse complement strand
TTCACAATCGGAAACAAAAATTTAGACCACAACGTGTGATGCAGCGGCCGCTCGAAAACGATCAGCCGAGTGCAGCACCCGTGTGGGCAAGAGCTCGCGAAATTCCTCCAAGCAGCGGATAGTTCAGGGTTGTTTGGTGTCCAGTGTGTGAACACGCAAACAGATAGTGACAGAGAGTGCCTCTGACTCCCACCATTCATAATCGGAAACAAAAATTTAGACCACAACGTGTGATGCAGCGGCCGCTCGTAAACGATCAGCCGAGTGCAGCACCCGTGTGGGCAAGAGCTCGCGAAATTCCTCCAAGCAGCGGATAGTTCAGGGTTGTTTGGTGTCCAGTGTGTGAACACGCAAACAGATATTGACAGAGAGTGCCTCTGACTCCCACCATTCACAATCGGAAACAAAAATTTGGACCACAACGTGTGATGCAGCGGCCGCTCGAAAACGATCAGCCGAGTGCAGCACCCGTGTGGGCAAGAGCTCGCGAAATTCCTCCAAGCAGCGGATAGTTCAGGGTTGTTTGGTGTCCAGTGTGTGAACACGCAAACAGATATTGACAGAGAGTGCCTCTGACTCCCACCATTCACAATCGGAAACAAAAATTTGGACCACAACGTGTGATGCAGCGGCCGCTCGAAAACGATCAGCCGAGTGCAGCACCCGTGTGGGCAAGAGCTCGCGAAATTCCTCCAAGCAGCGGATAGTTCAGGGTTGTTTGGTGTCCAGTGTGTGAACACGCAAAAACAGATATTGACAGAGA
>NW_893387.1:0-763 GCF_000209065.1 Trypanosoma cruzi | reverse complement strand
ACGTCTCGAGGCAGCGATGCGGGAGACGGTGGCGACTCGAACACTTCTCGCACCAAAGGCCAGTACGCTGGCGGACCGGATAACTGTTGTTTTGGACCTTGATGAGACGCTTGTGTATGCGCGTGAGGGACCGCTTTATGTGCGTCCCGGCATAGAAGAGCTTTTCCAGTTTTTGGAGGAGAATTGTGAGTCGGTAGTCTGGACAGCAGGTATGAAGCAGTACGCGGAGGCGGTTGTCCGACTTATTGACACCAACGGCAGTGTGCACCATACAATTTATCGCGACAGCACGTGGTTTAGAGGAAGATCCTGTCGCAAAGATCTGACCCTATTGGGTAGAGACACGGAGACGACAATTGTGTTTGAGAACACACCCGACTGCATCCGCGGATTTGAGCAAAATGGGGTTCTTGTGGCGGACTACGAGGGTGGCGAGCTGGAGGACCACACATTGTACACCATCCTCGGGCTCTTGAAGGACCTGGTGCGGCGCAGGAACGAGGAGCACATCACCGTGCCGGAGTACATCCGCAGCTCGAGCCTTCTTGACCTGCGGGTGGTTCCAACCGACAATGGAGACGAGATGTCGTGTTACTGTCTGAATGCATGTTTTCCTGAGCTGGAGGGAAGAAAGTGTACGCCCGTGCGAATTCACAAGATTCTTTGCCGCATTGGCGACCGTCGCAATATCGCGGTTCACTAAAGGAGTGGGGTCAATTAGGTAAGGAGAGAAGATGATGTTGCGAGGGAGAAGAATTCAGCG
>NW_893386.1:0-763 GCF_000209065.1 Trypanosoma cruzi | reverse complement strand
TCAGAGACACTCTCTTTCAATGTCTGTTTGTGTGTTCACACACTGGACGCCAAACAACCCGGAACTATCCGCTGCTTGGAGGAGTTTCGCGAGATCTTGCCCACAAGGGTGCTGCAGTCGGCGGATCATTTTCGAGTGGCTGCTGCACCGCACGTTGTGGTCTAAATTTTTGTTTCGAATTATGAATGGTGGTGGTCAGAGGCACTCTCTTTCAATGTCTGTTTGCGTGTTCACACACTGGACGCCAAACAACCCTGAACTATCCGCTGCTTGGAGGAATTTCGCGAGATCTTGCCCACAGGGGTGCTGCACTCGCCGGATCGTTTTCGAGCGGCCGCTGCACCACATGTTGTGGTCTAAATTTTTGTTTCGAATTATGAATGGTGGTGGTCAGAGGCACTCTCTTTCAATGTCTGTTTGCGTGTTCACACACTGGACGCCAAACAACCCTGAACTATCCGCTGCTTGGAGGAGTTTCGCGAGATCTTGCCCACAGGGGTGCTGCAGTCGGCGGATCGTTTTCGAGCGGCCGCTGCACCGCACGTTGTGGTCTAAATTTTTGTTTCGAATTATGAATGGTGGTGGTCAGAGACACTCTCTTTCACTATCTGTTTGTGTGTTCACACACTGAACGCCAAACAACCCTGAACTATCCGCTGCTTGGAGGAGTTTCGCGAGATCTTGCCCACAAGGGTGCTGCACTCGCCGGATCGTTTTCGAGCGGCCGCTGCACCGCACGTTGTGGTCTAAATTTTTGTTTCGA
>NW_893385.1:0-763 GCF_000209065.1 Trypanosoma cruzi | reverse complement strand
AACTATCCGCTGCTTGGAGGAATTTCGCGAGCTCTTGCCCACACGGGTGCTGCACTCGGCTGATCGATTTCGAGCGGCTGCTGCAGCACACGTTGTGGTCCAAATTTTTGTTTCCGATTGTGAATGGTGGGAGTCAGAGGCACTCTCCGTCAATATCTGTTTGCGTGTTCACACACTGGACACCAAACAACCCTGAACTATCCGCTGCTTGGAGGAATTTCGCGAGCTCTTGCCCACAAGGGTGCTGCACTCGGCTGATCGTTTTCGAGCGGCTGCTGCATCACACGTTGTGGTCCAAATTTTTGTTTCCGATTGTGAATGGTGGGAGTCAGAGGCACTCTCCGTCAATATCTGTTTGCGTGTTCACACACTGGACACCAAACAACCCTGAACTATCCGCTGCTTGGAGGAATTTCGCGAGCTCTTGCCCACAAGGGTGCTGCACTCGGCTGATCGTTTTCGAGCGGCTGCTGCATCACACGTTGTGGTCCAAATTTTTGTTTCCGATTGTGAATGGTGGGAGTCAGAGGCACTCTCTGTCAATATCTGTTTGCGTGTTCACACACTGGACACCAAACAACCCTGAACTATCCGCTGCTTGGAGGAATTTCGCGAGCTCTTGCCCACACGGGTGCTGCGCTCGGCTGATCGTTTTCGAGCGGCCGCTGCATCACACGTTGTGGTCCAAATTTTTGTTTCCGATTGTGAATGGTGGGGAGTCAGAGGCACTCTCTGTCACTATCTGTTTGCGTGTTCACACACT
>NW_893384.1:0-763 GCF_000209065.1 Trypanosoma cruzi | reverse complement strand
AGCCATATGTGTTTTCGGAATCATAGATTGCGGGGGTCGGGTGGTGGGCACAGGTGTTCCATGGCAATGGTATAGCTTTGCGACAAGACTGTGACAGCCACGTCATATTGACCCTCACGTATCAATCGGCACCCTTTCTGATACAAATCACTGGCTTGAATGTAATAACCCTTCTTTTCAACTGTGACGCGTTCCTCTTTGGTATCCACACAGGCCCGGCAGTTACATATAAATCCACATCGTTCAGCAAGGGCGCGACGCCGGAACTGCGCACTAACAGCCTTGTACGTTGTCATATTGTGATAGGAAATGGTAAGTTCCTCACCCGCAGGAATAGGACGTATGGCACGAATGGCGAGGTAAAGAGAGCAGCCAAGTGGATTCCCCACAAATGAGGCAAAACAGTTTGGGTCACAAGAGTGACGGTATTGCGAAGCAGACACATACAGCGCCTTCCCGACGGGTATGGGCCGCGACTCATCAATGAACGCCTCTCGAGTTTCAGAATTGATTGTTACCTGTGACCCTGTCCAAAACTTTATCTCAAAGCTGCACAACATCACTTGACGCTGAGCAAGGCGCAAACGATCCACATCCTCTAAACTCACGGCATCCAACACGAGTGCACAGAGGCTCACAGCGGTTTCATAGCCCCCAATGACGGCCGCAGGGTGCAACTCACCCGTAAAGTCCCCACGAAGCGAGTGACACCCGGAAACTGCACAATCAGAACACATCATGCGACTTGCAATCAGGGCATCGA
>NW_893383.1:0-763 GCF_000209065.1 Trypanosoma cruzi | reverse complement strand
TGCACCCATTCCGCGGCTGCGTGTGTGTGTGTGTGTGTGTGTGTGATATGAGTAATTTGCGTGTGTGCTATCTGCCTCTCTCTGCCGTTGCTTTCTTCAGACTCTCTTGTGGCGCACAGCTGCTCCGCAAGTATAGGCGCTGCCAAACACACAAGCACATGCACACACACATGCCGTGTTTAAAACGCTGAGAATGCACGCACGCACAGGATTGTGGCTGCGGAGGCCCTCGCGAGGGGGGAAAAGCCTGCATTTTGTTTTTTTTTGACATGTTGCTCGGTGTGTGCTGACGCGTGACGAATAACAACACGCCCCAATAAGCAGAAAAGAAGTAAAACAAAATGGCGCTGAGCGGCACACCGGTAAGCCAAAAATACGCAATCACCAATAAAAAAGCCGGCGATCACCCAGCAGGCACATCAAGCCTCCTAAAAACCAACCTGGAACAGACAAAAAAAAAGAGACAATCATAGAAAACAAAGATCCCCGCCCCCAAACAGGAAAAACATTAAAGAAAACGCGATTCTTTTTTTGTCCTTACTGCCGGGGTTGGCCGCTGCAAGAAATAAAAAATGGTAGGGCGGTGGCCCCGGACGTTGGATACAACACGACGTGTCGAATTATCCAAGTTGCAGCGGCTGCCCCGGACGTTAGATACAGGACGACGTGTCGAATTATCCAAGTTGCAGCGGCTGCCCCGGACGTTGGATACAACACGACGAATCGTAGTAACCACGCTGCGGCTGCGGCCCCGTACGAGAGA
>NW_893382.1:0-763 GCF_000209065.1 Trypanosoma cruzi | reverse complement strand
TGTCCAGTATATAAACACGCAAACAGATATTGACAGAGAGTGCCTCTGACTCCCACCATTCACAATCGGAAACAAAAATTTGGACCACAACGTGTGATGCAGCGGCCGCTCGAAAACGATCAGCCGAGTGCAGCACCCGTGTGGGCAAGAGCTCGCGAAATTCCTCCAAGCAGCGGATAATTCAGGGTTGTTTGGTGTCCAGTGTGTGAACACGCAAACAGATATTGACAGAGAGTGTCTCTGACTCCCACCATTCACAATCGGAAACAAAAATTTGGACCACAACGTGTGATGCAGCGGCCGCTCGAAAACGATCAGCCGAGTGCAGCACCCGTGTGGGCAAGAGCTCGCGAAATTCCTCCAAGCAGCGGATAGTTCAGGGTTGTTTGGTGTCCAGTGTGTGAACACGCAAACAGGTATTGACAGAGAGTGTCTCTGACTCCCACCATTCACAATCGGAAACAAAAATTTAGACCACAACGTGTGATGCAGCGGCCGCTCGAAAACGATCAGCCGAGTGCAGCACCCGTGTGGGCAAGAGCTCGCGAAATTCCTCCAAGCAGCGGATAGTTCAGGGTTGTTTGGTGTCCAGCGTGTGAACACGCAAACAGGTATTGACAGAGAGTGCCTCTGACTCCCACCATTCACAATCGGAAACAAAAATTTAGACCACAACGTGTGATGCAGCAGCCGCTCGAAAACGATCAGCCGAGTGCAGCACCCGTGTGGGCAAGAGCTCGCAAAATCCTCCAAGCAGCGGATA
>NW_893381.1:0-763 GCF_000209065.1 Trypanosoma cruzi | reverse complement strand
GTATGGTTTTTTTTGGCATTTATGTGACCTTCGGCAAAAGCAGCAATTACTCCACCAGCACTGACGAGAGAGGGTGAAACAAATGAATCCCTCCAACTTGAGCCAGTAGTCCCCTTCTTCGGCAGCACCTGCGTCGTCCGCGGTACAAACAGATCGACCCGTTGCAGCTCCTCAACGCCCCCTGAAGCACTCCCCTCTCCAGCAATGGCATCCGTCAATGCCGACCCAGAAGTTGAAGCATCAGCATTACTTCCCACCTGAGCGGCCGTAGCTCCACTGCAGCACATCAACAAGACAAATAGGAGCAGCACAGTGGAAGTAAACACATGCCGGGACATGTTAGGCCTCCGATGCTCACTCTCTCTTGCTTTCCTCCTCCTCCCGCTGGATCCGGTCACGCGGCGACAACTGTGTTTATTGGGTGCCTTCACTGCAGCAACACGTGAGAGCATGTAAATATGTGTGTGCGGGCGGTGTGTGTGTGTGCTGCTGTTTGTCCTTTCAGTGCCTTAGAATTTCACAGTGGCGATTAGCGTTTGTTTGCTTTCCTTCCTAGTGTGTGTCTGTGCTCAACAAGTGGAGAAAGAAAAAGGCGGCAATACATCGGACACGTCCGTGGGGAGCAAAGCAGAGCACCCATGCAAAGAGCGGGACACAAGAGAATCCGGAGGGAACAGCGGGGAGCACCATCGCCTACACCAGCCCTCACACACACACACACATACCATTGCAGTGCTGCCAGACCGCGCGTGGAAGGATTTGG
>NW_893380.1:0-763 GCF_000209065.1 Trypanosoma cruzi | reverse complement strand
CAAACCGACAACGTTCGTCACGGAGAACACCGAGTGGCTCCGCAGACTGAGACACGACGAAGACGCCACATGCATCGCGGACGCGGTCGGACCGCCCGACGCCTCCAGCAACACGCCGTCAAGCACCACCGCGCTCGACAGCAGGTCCACACCGCCGCCAACGTACACCGCCGACCCGCCCGCCTGCAACGACCTCAGCACAGTGCTGCTCACACGCAGCTGCGTCTGCAACAGCGAAGTCGCGTACAGCACAAGCGGCGACGCCACCGCGTCCGTCAGCCCGCTCAGCTGCGAGTAGCGCATCGGCCCCGGCGTCACAATCGTCGAGTCGCGGACCGTCATGTTTGTGTGGGCCGGCAGGTTGTGCACAAGCACAAGCGAGCAGTAGCTCCCGGACAGCCCGCTCACGCTCACCTCCAGGCTCCGGTCAGTCGCCGCCTCGCCGCTGTGCCCCCGCACGTAGATCTGCGCACCGCCGTCGCACACGCAGTTCCTCAATTCAATGCGCAGCGCGCCGGGAAGCATCGCCGGCACGTCGAACAAAACAGCCACGCCGTTCGTGATGTACACGCCGTCCATCAGCACCGTGTCCAGGGCGCGGCCAACCGTGATGGCTCTGTCCACCGTGCCGCCCCGCAGTCGCAACACCACCGCATGCACCGCGGGCATCCACGCCGCCGCCGCAACCAGCGCCAACACAACGACCAGCGCCACACGCACAGCCGCAATGGCCCTCCGCCGCACACAGTGCCGGCTGCGCGGA
>NW_893379.1:0-763 GCF_000209065.1 Trypanosoma cruzi | reverse complement strand
TTACCACTACGTCCACTACTACTTCCAGTGCGCCCAAGAACACGACCACAACCACCTCCAAGGCACCGACTCCTGAAGACGCGCGCAGTCCTGGCGGCCCTGTGTGGGTGCCGGTGCCGCTGCTGCTGCTGGTCAGTGCCGCTGTGGCGACCGCCGGTGCTGCGTGCTGAGGACGGGGCGGGGCGCGTGCGCCGTCGGTCTGGAGTCCCGTTGTGTGCGGCCACTGCCCGCACGCGCGGGAGCACCGACTGGCGCCTGCGCCGCGTATATTTGAGCACCCTGCAGCGGTGTGGACGTATATATTCCGGTGTCTTTGGTTGTGCGTGCTGGCCCCGTGCCGCCTGCCCGTGCATTCTCTGCGACGGCCGCGCGCTGATGTACATCTTCTACCGCCGCCCCGCCACTTGTGGGGGGAAGCGTCGGTGCGCCTAATTTTAAAATTTATTTAATGTTGTTTTGATTTATTTATTTTTAACTTGTGAAAGGGATGTTCGCGGGGGAGCTGGTCACCTAAATGAATATGTCCTGACGAAACGGAGATGTTTCTGCACGATTCTTTTCTATCTTATGAATTTTTGGAGGACGGTGATTGAAGGAACCAGGGAGCCGATAGCGACAGGACGGATTTTTCTTTACCTTTTATTTCTTACTTTCCCACCACCCCCTTTTGATTCCCACCTCGCGGCGAGGCCTTGTGGCTGGCGGAGCCCAAGGTCTGCCACTTGGTAAGCGATAGTGTTTCCAATCCTAACAAGGTGCACCG
>NW_893378.1:0-763 GCF_000209065.1 Trypanosoma cruzi | reverse complement strand
CCACTCCAAGCAGTCACACGGAGTGCACTGTTTCCACAAAAGAAATTGTTCGTCGTCCATCCCTTAAAGATGCTTCGTTTAATGATGGGCCTTAAAACAAAAAAATAAGAGAAAATGAACAACGTAGTCATACTTCATCACCGCTGGTCATAATCATTCTCTCATAACAGAGCAATTTCCCTACTATGCCTCGTATGCACACACAGAAATCCACATGTATGAAACAACCCGCAATGTTTTTCTACCAGAAACCAAACTACCCCGTTCCCTCCATAATCTCTTCTTCGTTCACTGTTACGATCGCTCGCGTTGGACATTTTCCGCATCCGTGTGTGATGCTGCCACCTGATGCTGGTGCATCTGCACTGTATGCACACACAGGCATCCAACCGTATGAAACAAGCCCCAATATTTGTTACCAGAACTCAAACCACCCCTGCAATTCCCTAGTTTGTTTTCCTATTTATTCCTTTAATTACTCCTCAATTCTAAGGGCTTCTTGGGGCGTCTCTGGATGATATTGACACTTGGTACTGGCGTACCTTTTCGTTCCAGAACGCCGCAATTTTTTGTTTTTCCTTCTTGCTCACATCATCGGAATTGACGACATCACATCTCTGCCAGTCCCTCATCGGCGTGCTGTCTGCGTGCTGCACATAAATCATCTCCCACGACAATTCTCGAAATAATTCCTCCCAACCATTAAAATATGCCGCCAGGCACTCAGCGAACTGCCGCACAGGTGCCTGGGTTGGTCGTGTGA
>NW_893377.1:0-763 GCF_000209065.1 Trypanosoma cruzi | reverse complement strand
TGCTGGGGGCTGGGTGTGTAATGGCAGTGGTGGTAGACCATCGGTCTTATTTGAATTTATTCCCACGGATGATGCCAATGAGCCTGTACCACAGGACCCTGCGTCGATTCAGTCGGCTCTGGTGTCATCACAGCCGCGGGAACAACAAGAACGATGTCAACAGGGACAAGATGGACGTCATTGGAGTGTTCGTCATGATATTCGTCAACTGAGTTTAGGACGAGTATTAAATAAACGCTCCATTTCGTTAGATCCCGATGCGCTCGTGTCACACCACACGCTTCGCACGTTCCATAAGCAATTACTGGATGGCTGTGGGGTCTTATCCCCTCTCTCCTCCTACGGCAATGCTATTTACCACTACATTGTGAAGACGTTTGCGGTTCGCAATGGCTGTCGTCATAGCTCCTCCGACATTGAGGGTTTTGGCCGCACATTATGTAGCCTCTGTGGGGAGGTGAAGGCCGTCCTACAGAGGGAACCACGACATGGAAGTGTTGTTTCCCCATGTTATGTCTTTGGCGACCTACATGGTAACTTTTTGGATCTATTCTACTTTCTCGATAATCTTATCTCGTTTCAGGATCTGCGTTACACCCCGCATCGCTTTCTTTTTCTTGGTGACTACGTGGATCGCGGGGAGTTTAGTGTGGAGGTGTTGGCATACCTCTTCGCCATGAAAGTGCTGGCACCAGAGAAGGTGCTGCTGCTGCGTGGCAATCACGAGGACACACTCGTCAGTGGGGACATCTCCGGATATGGC
>NW_893376.1:0-763 GCF_000209065.1 Trypanosoma cruzi | reverse complement strand
ATTCTTCAAGCAGCGGATAGTTCAGGGTTGTTTGGCGTCCAGTGTGTGAACACGCAAACAGACATTGAAAGAGAGTGCCTCTGACCACCACCATTCATAATTCGAAACAAAAATTTAGACCACAGCGTGTGGTGCAGCAGCCGCTCGAAAACGATTATCCGACTGCAGCACCCTTGTGGGCAAGATCTCACGACATTCCTCCAAGCAGCGGATGGTTCAGGGTTGTTTGGCGTCCAGTGTGTGAACACGCAAACAGACATTGAAAGAGAGTGCCTCTGACCACCACCATTCATAATTCGAAACAAAAACATAGACCACAGCGTGTGGTGCAGCAGCCACTCGAAAACGATTATCCGACTGCAGCACCCTTGTGGGCAAGATCTCGCGACATTCCTCCAAGCAGCGGATGGTTCAGGGTTGTTTGGCGTCCAGTGTGTGAACACGCAAACAGACATTGAAAGAGAGTGCCTCTGACCACCACCATTCATAATTCGAAACAAAAATTTAGACCACAGCGTGTGGTGCAGCAGCCGCTCGAAAACGATTATCCGACTGCAGCACCCTTGTGGGCAAGATCTCGCGAAATTCCTCCAAGCAGAGGAGAGTTCCGGGTTGTTTGGCGTCCAGTGTGTGAACACGCAAACAGACATTGAAAGAGAGTGCCTCTGACCACCACCATTCATAATTCGAAACAAAAATTTAGACCACAGCGTGTGGTGCAGCAGCCGCTCGAAAACGATCCGCCGAGTGCAGCACCCTTGTG
>NW_893375.1:0-763 GCF_000209065.1 Trypanosoma cruzi | reverse complement strand
CGGCGGATCGTTTTCGAGTGGCTGCTGCACCGCACGTTGTGGTCTAAATTTTTGTTTCGAATTATGAATGGTGGTGGTCAGAGACACTCTCCGTCAATGTCTGTTTGCGTGTTCACACACTGGACGCCAAACAACCCTGAACTATCCGCTGCTTGGAGGAATGTCGCGAGATCTTGCCCACAAGGGTGCTGCAGTCGGCGGATCGTTTTCGAGTGGCTGCTGCACCACACGCTGTGGTCTAAATTTTTGTTTCGAATTATGAATGGTGGTGGTCAGAGACACTCTCCGTCAATGTCTGTTTGCGTGTTCACACACTGGACGCCAAACAACCCTGAACTATCCGCTGCTTGGAGGAATTTCGCGAGATCTTGCCCACAGGGGTGCTGCACTCGCCGGATCGTTTTCGAGCGGCTGCTGCACCGCACGTTGTGGTCTAAATTTTTGTTTCGAATTATGAATGGTGGTGGTCAGAGGCACTCTCTTTCAATGTCTGTTTGCGTGTTCACACACTGGACGCCAAACAACCCTGAACTATCCGCTGCTTGGAGGAATTTCGCGAGATCTTGCCCACAGGGGTGCTGCACTCGGCGGATCGTTTTCGAGCGGCCGCTGCACCGCACGTTGTGATCTAAATTTTTGTTTCGAATTATGAATGGTGGTGGTCAGAGACACTCTCTTTCAATGTCTGTTTGCGTGTTCACACACTGGAACGCAAACAACCCTGAACCATCCGCTGCTTGGAGGAATGTCCCGAGATCTTGCC
>NW_893374.1:0-763 GCF_000209065.1 Trypanosoma cruzi | reverse complement strand
GGAGGAGGCCAACGGGCATGGGCAATACGAGAGCGATGCCATTGTTGCCTGTTGAGATGATTTGAGCAGTGACGATGATAATGATGGGGCGAACGCTCTCAGGTAGAAACGCTCTTCTCGCTGTCAAGGTTTCAAAGTTGCACGGTAATGTGCCGCAGGTTGACCGGAGCTCTTTTTGTGAGGTTTTCCGACACGTCGGTGGAGCTGCTCGGCGTTCTCCAAAAGGGTGTTCTGTTCTGCACAGATGTGGCTGCCCGAGGATTGTATCCGCCACGGGCGGACTGAAGTGTGCACGACGATCCTCCGACAGATCCAGCGTGTTGTACTTACCGCACTGGACGGTCAATCCCGCATTGGCAACGTTGGGGACTCTCTGCTGTTCCTCATGCCACACGAGGCAGGATGCATCCCATGCGTGAGGACCCTTTATCGCCAAAGAGAGAGGGTTCAGTGGCTCCTTACGGGAAATGAGGCGGCAACAGCAGCAAATGGAAGAATGCTAATACGACTCGTCTCTTTCCACCACCTGACGACGCTGGACCCAAAAGGCGGACCACATGTGAATGCAGAGCACAGCCACTTACATGTGCCATTTTATTCGACCTGTCGTGAAGCGGGATGGAGCCGTCAACGACTCACCTGGCGGAGATGCGAGCTGGAACGATGATCTCGCCCGACTCGCACCGTGTGTGTTCCCATCGTACATGCGGGCGCACGCAGGGCACTCCAGAGAGCCTATAAACCGTTTTTTAAATTTGTGTAT
>NW_893373.1:0-763 GCF_000209065.1 Trypanosoma cruzi | reverse complement strand
AAGCGCCCACGTGGCTGGTTTTCCCACTCCTTTTCTCGCACAGGTGCGACATTCCCGTTTGGCAACCGTTTAATAAACGAGGCACGTTGGGCCTCCGCCTGCGCCTCCAACTCTTCCTGCGTGGGAGCCCTCTGCTGCCGCTGGTCGTTGACGGCAGGGTCAAATGAGGGTTCATCCCAGCGGGTCGCCTTCTTCAATGGTTTACCTTTTTTTGTGGCCTTTGTTGAAGCTGCTGGCTTGCCGCCAACTGTCATTTTATTTCCCTTACGTCCAATGATTTGCCCGCTCTTAGTAACAATTCTGTCGCCACCTCGCTGCACCACCTTTTCCTCGTCACCCTCCTCCCCTTCGGCTTCTTGCGCTGCCTCTCCTTCTTCACTGCCGCCGCTGCCGCTGTCGGCAACGTTCTCCGCGGCAGCCACACCGGGCCCGCCGCCGCCGCCGCCACCGGCGTCTAAGGTTGACAGGGCCTCTGCAAACTCCGCCGAAAAGTCATATTCGTCAAATAAACTGTCCTGAATCCGGCCATACTTCTTCGCAAAGGTCCTCACAATACCACGCAAGAAGGCGCCCATATGGAGATAAGGGAGAAACTTTGGGTAGACACACATCACAAAAAATTGAGCGTCATTTTCCAGAGCCCAACAGACCTTGTAGTCACCGATCACCAGCTCCGGCACACCTGCACGATCCTCAAGAAGAACCTCCTGAATAACACGGTTCACCATAAAACGTCTTCCAGAGCTGTCCGAACTCTGCTCCC
>NW_893372.1:0-763 GCF_000209065.1 Trypanosoma cruzi | reverse complement strand
TTTTTTTCGAAGCGGGCTGGGGCCTTGCCACCGCACGTTGTGGTCTAAATTTTTGTTTCGAATTATGAATGGTGGTGGTCAGAGACACTCTCTTTCAATGTCTGTTTGCGTGTTCACACACTGGACGCCAAACAACCCTGAACTATCCGCTGCTTGGAGGAATTTCGCGAGATCTTGCCCACATGGGTGCTGCAGTCGGCGGATCGTTTTCGAGCGGCTGCTGCACCACACGTTGTGGTCTAAATTTTTGTTTCGAATTATGAATGGTGGTGGTCAGAGGCACTCTCTTTCAATGTCTGTTTGCGTGTTCACACACTGGACGCCAAACAACCCTGAACTATCCGCTGCTTGGAGGAGTTTCGCGAGATCTTGCCCACATGGGTGCTGCAGTCGGCGGATCGTTTTCGAGCGGCTGCTGCACCGCACGTTGTGGTCTAAATTTTGGGATCGAATTATGAATGGTGGTGGTCAGAGACACTCTCTTTCAATGTCTGTTTGCGTGTTCACACACTGGACGCCAAACAACCCTGAACCATCCGCTGCTTGGAGGAATTTCGCGAGATCTTGCCTACAGGGGTGCTGCAGTCGGCGGAACGTTTTCGAGCGGCTGCTGCACCGCACGTTGTGGTCTAAATTTTTGTTCCGAATTATGAATGGTGGTGGTCAGAGACACTCTCTTTCAATGTCTGTTTGCGTGTTCACACACTGGACGCTAAACAACCTGGAACTATCGGCTGCTCGGAGGAGTGGCGCGAGAACTAGC
>NW_893371.1:0-763 GCF_000209065.1 Trypanosoma cruzi | reverse complement strand
TTCTTGGGAAGGTTCACTTGGAATTATGATTTCTATTATGCTCCACTTCGTGTATCAGGTGTGCCAGCTGCATCGTCGTGGTACGCATACCACGATATGCATACTGGTGGGGGTGCGGCGTCCACACCCAAAGCAATCTCTTCAGTACCATTTTCTCAGCAACCTTACTCACAATGGAAGTAAGGCTGATGGGTCGATATGACTCAAGCAGTTCCGGCGACTTACCGGTTTTAAGAGTGGGACGATGGTAGCGCGTCTCCACTCAGCCGGGATCGTACCGGTCGTCCAGCTGTGGTTAACGCAGCGAAGAAGGAATCGAAGACCCTTTGACGAAATATGTCGCAGTGCCTCACTGTAGACTTCATCCGGTCCGGGGGGCTTGCCATACGGCGTATTACGTAGCGCAGCAAGCAGTTCCGTACGATTAAAAGGTGCATCAAGAGGGGAGTGAAGATGAGCAACTAAACCAGATGTGGTGGCAGCTTCGTTGTTATCCTGTGGCTCTGAATTAGATGAGAGTGAAGAAACTGAAGTAGATGTAGCGGCAGACTCATTCTTGTTCTGCTGCCTAAAAAGAGAAGAAATAATTTTAAAAGATGGGTTCTGTCTGTTGATGCCTTTGGAAAACCCAACTGCCTTGTGAGAGGGGTGAAGTGGAAAAAAGATGCGATTGAGAGCATTCGCTGCTCTCCTTGCTGTTTTATAAGTGTGTTGACCATCTCCCAACAACAATGATGTAGGAGGTGGAAGTGATGCCTTTTTT
>NW_893370.1:0-763 GCF_000209065.1 Trypanosoma cruzi | reverse complement strand
CATCTGTCTTTGGTTTGTAGGCCTTTTTTAGGTCCGCCAACGTCGGGTGGCAGGAAGCTCCACCACCTCCGAATCCTTTCCGGCCACAACTGTCACTTTCATCTCAACAAAGTTGCCTGTCTCTTTGCGTAAATGCTTATATATATATATATATATATATTTATTTGTTATTTTTCTCCTTTGCTCGTGAAGCCCCATCATCGTTTGCCCACCGGCAGCCACACACACACACACAGAGAGAGAGAGAGAAAGGAGGAAAGGAAGCATGCATGCACGCAATGGCCCAGGAAACACAACAGAAATAAAAAAAAAAACGGTTTATTGAGGGGAAAAGGGGGAAGGCAACGCATCGGTGCACAGCAGTCACATGTTTCTCCACACACCCCAAAAGTCGTTTGCCGCATGCGAAGAAAAAAAAAAAAAGAAAAGACAGACAGATAGATAGAGAAAAAAGGAAAAAAAAAAAAAGATATAAAGAAAAAAATCCTCCCACCACGCGCACACACTGATGGGGGGAATACATACCGCTGCATACATACACCCGCCCAATAAGCACAGAAATAGAAGAATGAAATAATAATAATAAAAAACAACAACAACAACAAAACCAAAAACAACAAAACCAAAAACAAATTTTAAAAATCCCTCCTATTCTATATATGTATATATAAATATATAAATATATCGTCGGCTCTCCACTAACATACATGTCAGTTCCTCGGGCGTGCGTAGAAACAGAGAGAGAGAGAGAGGGAGGGAGGGG
>NW_893369.1:0-763 GCF_000209065.1 Trypanosoma cruzi | reverse complement strand
AATTCACGATGATTCGCGCGGCTTGTAGTTGCTTCGCCCACTCATCATAGTTGGTTACCTTTGAAAATGACACCGCAATCATGCCCCATCCAGAAGTAGGCGCAAAATGTCTCGGTGGCGGCGTTCCCTCCTTTGCCACATCGTAGATAATATACACATTCCTCCCATGCCCCCTCAAACTTTTCAACTCCGAGATGCACATGTCCTCATCGCTGTATCTTGTCACCGCTCTGGTGGTCTTGTCAGACACGTACGCATCTCCTCCACCAAAACAGTGGACTACCACTTGGAGTTTCTCCGCATCGCAGTGCGACAGCTGGTAGAGGAGGTACGAGCCGACAGCCACCGATTTCCCGATCCCGGGCGTCCCAATCAACACACGTCGCTCGGGCTTAAAGTCGATCCCGCCGTGGGGGCTGAACCACGCGGTTAGATCGCCCTTGACGATCTGCCACACTCGCTCCACCTCACAGTTTACAAAAACGTCCTTAGGAGGATCCTGCATCGTATTCCGCGAGTACGGCCATCCCTTCTCCGAGGCGAGCACCTTCAACACGGGAGGTGCTGCACCGGATTGCTGCACAGCGTCATTCTTTTCGATAGCGTCGTCAGCTTTCTTGTACGTCCATGACTGTTCTGGCCTCCCCTCATGCACCCCCATTCCCGTCCCCGTTTTCTTTTGCTCCACGCCGTCCGGAAGTTCCACCGCATGGCTCCACCTCGCATTGTACACAGACTTGTAGCATCCCTCCAGTTTCTCCGG
>NW_893368.1:0-763 GCF_000209065.1 Trypanosoma cruzi | reverse complement strand
TTTGCGTGTTCACACACTGGGACACCAAACAACCCTGAACTATCCGCTGCTTGGAGGAATTTCGCGAGCTCTTGCCCACAAGGGTGCTGCACTCGGCTGATCGTTTTCGAGCGGCTGCTGCATCACACGTTGTGGTCCAAATTTTTGTTTCCGATTGTGAATGGTGGGAGTCAGAGACACTCTCTGTCACTATCTGTTTGCGTGTTCACACACTGGACACCAAACAACCCTGAATTATCCGCTGCTTGGAGGAATTTCGCGAGCTCTTGCCCACAAGGGTGCTGCACTCGGCTGATCGTTTTCGAGCGGCCGCTGCATCACACGTTGTGGTCCAAGTTTTTGTTTCCAATTGTGAATGGTGGGAGTCACAGACACTCTCTGTCAATATCTGTTTGCGTGTTCACACACTGGACACCAAACAACCCTGAATTATCCGCTGCTTGGAGGAATTTCGCGAGCTCTTGCTCACACGGGTGCTGCACTCGGCTGATCGTTTTCGAGCGGCTGCTGCATCACACGTTGTGGTCCAAATTTTTGTTTCCGATTGTGAATGGTGGGAGTCAGAGACACTCTCTGTCAATATCTGTTTGCGTGTTCACACACTGGACACCAAACAACCCTGAACTATCCGCTGCTTGGAGGAATTTCGCGAGCTCTTGCCCACAAGGGTGCTGCACTCGGCTGATCGTTTTCGAGCGGCTGCTGCATCACACGTTGTGGTCCAAATTTTTGTTTCCGATTGTGAATGGTGGGAGTCAGAGAC
>NW_893367.1:0-763 GCF_000209065.1 Trypanosoma cruzi | reverse complement strand
AGTTCAGCGACCCCGTTGTGCAGTCGGACATGAAGCACTGGCCCTTCAAGGTCATCACGAAGGGCGACGACAAGCCGGTGATCCAGGTGCAGTTCCGCGGCGAGACAAAGACGTTCAACCCGGAGGAGGTGAGCTCGATGGTGCTGTCAAAGATGAAGGAGATTGCGGAGTCGTACCTGGGCAAGCAGGTGAAGAAGGCCGTGGTGACGGTGCCCGCGTACTTCAACGACTCCCAGCGACAGGCGACGAAGGATGCCGGCACGATCGCGGGGATGGAGGTGCTGCGCATCATCAATGAGCCGACAGCTGCCGCCATTGCGTACGGCCTGGACAAAGTGGAGGACGGCAAGGAGCGCAATGTGCTCATCTTTGACCTTGGCGGCGGCACGTTTGATGTCACGCTGCTGACGATCGACGGTGGCATCTTTGAGGTGAAGGCGACGAACGGCGACACGCACCTGGGCGGCGAGGACTTTGACAACCGCCTCGTGTCGCACCTCACGGACGAGTTCAAGCGCAAGAACAAGGGCAAGGACCTGACGACTAGCCAGCGCGCCCTCCGCCGCCTCCGCACCGCCTGCGAGCGCGCCAAGCGCACGCTGTCGTCCGCGGCACAGGCGACGATTGAGATCGACGCGCTGTTCGACAACGTGGACTTCCAGGCAACCATCACTCGCGCCCGCTTCGAGGAGCTCTGCGGCGACCTCTTCCGAGGGACGCTGCACCCGGTGGAGCGTGTGCTCCAGCACGCCAAGATGGACAA
>NW_893366.1:0-762 GCF_000209065.1 Trypanosoma cruzi | reverse complement strand
AACTTCGAGGGAGTAGGTGGCAAATTCCAACTGTCTTAAAGAATCCCGACCAATAAATGCATTTCGGGACTTAACTTTTGCCTCCACAAGGTTACTGGGTAAACATTCATGCGTTTTGTAATGAGATGTTATTTTTTGAAGAATTTCGGGCTCCCAAACCCATTCCTCTAACATCTGAGAGGGTAATTCAACAAAGTCCCATTTAACATTTGTTCCAGCAAAAGTAGCCATTCGACTACGCCCCATGAGTCCATGAATGGCGTGACCAAATTCGTGAAAAAATGTCGTCACGTCATCGTGAAGAAACAGAGAAGGGCAATCCTTTAAAGGCGCCGGGAAATTCGCGATTACAACGCCTAAGGCTGGCGAAAAATCGTCTTCAGACCCATGCAAAAGGATGGGAGGGACGACTGAGTGACAGCAGGCATGCGAATATTTTCCCTCACGCGGAAAAAGGTCCATAATCACGTGTCCCAACGTCTTTCCAGTTGCGTTATCCTTAACCTGAAGAGTAAAAGCGCTTTCATGCCAAAGCTCAAAACCATTGTCAATGCGTGTAAAAGTAATGTCAAAAAAGGCCTGATAAATATCAAAAAGCCCCTTGACAGTAACATCAAGAGGAAAATATTCTTGGATTTCGGTCTCGCTGACGTTAAGATGAATCTTTTTGATTTGATTCATCATAAATGCCACATCAAATTCTCGTAAACGTCCATCCTCTGTTAAAATACAGCTTTCATGTAAGTTTTTTTTTATCAACTC
>NW_893365.1:0-762 GCF_000209065.1 Trypanosoma cruzi | reverse complement strand
GGTCTAAGTTTTGTTTTCGAATTATGAATGGCGGGAGTCAGAGGCACTCTCTTTCAATGTATGTTTGCGTGTGCACACACTGGACACCAAACAACCCTGAACTATCCGCTGCTGGGAGGAATTTCGCGAGCTCCTGCCCACAAGGGTGCTGCACTCGGCGGATCGTTTTCGAGCGGCTGCTGCACCACACGCTGTGGTCTAAATTTTTGTTTTGAATTATGAATGGCGGGAGTCAGAGGCACTCTCTTTCAATGTATGTTTGCGTGTGCACACACTGGACACCAAACAACCCTGAACTATCCGCTGCTTGGAGGAATTTCGCGAGCTCCTGCCCACAAGGGTGCTGCACTCGGCGGATCGTTTTCGAGCGGCTGCTGCACCACACGTTGTGGTCTATGTTTTTGTTTCGAATTATGAATGGCGGGAGTCAGAGACACTCTCTTTCAATGTATGTTTGCGTGTGCACACACTGGACACCAAACAACCCTGAACTATCCGCTGCTTGGAGGAATTTCGCGAGCTCCTGCCCACAAGGGTGCTGCACTCGGCGGATCGTTTTCGAGCGGCTGCTGCACCACACGTTGTGGTCTATGTTTTTGTTTCGAATTATGAATGGCGGGAGTCAGAGGCACTCTCTTTCAATGTATGTTTGCGTGTGCACACACTGGACACCAAACAACCCTGAACTATCCGCTGCTTGGAGGAATTTCGCGAGCTCCTGCCCACAAGGGTGCTGCACTCGGCGGATCGTTTCGAGCGGCT
>NW_893364.1:0-762 GCF_000209065.1 Trypanosoma cruzi | reverse complement strand
ATTCCTACAAGCAGCGGATAGTTCAGGGTTGTTTGGCGTCCAGTGTGTGAACACGCAAACAGATAGTGAAAGAGTGTCTCTGACTCCCACCATTCATAATTCGAAACAAAAACATAGACCACAGCGTGTGGTGCAGCGGCCGCTCGAAAACGATCCGCCGACTGCAGCACCCCTGTGGGCAAGGTCTCGCGAAATACCTCCAAGCAGCGGATAGTTCAGGGTTGTTTGGTGTCCAGTGTGTGAACACGCAAACAGATAGTGACAGAGAGTGTCTCTGACCACCACCATTCATAATTCGAAACAAAAATTTAGACCACAGCGTGTGGTGCAGCAGCCACTCGAAAACGATCCGCCGACTGCAGCACCCTTGTGGGCAAGATCTCGCGACATTCCTCCAAGCAGCGGATAGTTCAGGGTTGTTTGGCGTCCAGTGTGTGAACACGCAAACAGATAGTGAAAGAGTGTCTCTGACTCCCACCATTCATAATTCGAAACAAAAACATAGACCACAGCGTGTGGTGCAGCGGCCGCTCGAAAACGATCCGCCGACTGCAGCACCCTTGTGGGCAAGATCTCGCGACATTCCTCCAAGCAGCGGATAGTTCAGGGTTGTTTGGTGTCCAGTGTGTGAACACGCAAACAGATAGTGACAGAGTGTCTCTGACTCCCACCATTCATAATTCGAAACAAAAACATAGACCACAGCGTGTGGTGCAGCGGCCGCTCGAAAACGATCCGCCGACTGCAGCACCCCTGTGGGCA
>NW_893363.1:0-762 GCF_000209065.1 Trypanosoma cruzi | reverse complement strand
TTTTGTTTCGAATTATGAATGGCGGGAGTCAGAGGCACTCTCTTTCAATGTATGTTTGCGTGTTCACACACTGGACACCAAACAACCCGGAATTATCCGCTGCTTGGAGGAATTTCGCGAGCTCTTGCCCACAATGGTGCTGCACTCGGCGGATCGTTTTCGAGCGGCTGCTGCACCACACGTTGTGGTCTATGTTTTTGTTTCCAACTGTGAATGGCGGGAGTCAGAGACACTCTCTTTCAATGTATGTTTGCGTGTTCACACACTGGACACCAAACAACCCTGAACTATCCGCTGCTTGGAGGAATTTCGCGAGCTCTTGCCCACAATGGTGCTGCAGTCGGCGGATCGTTTTCGAGCGGCTGCTGCACCACACGCTGTGCTCTAAATTTTTGTTTTGAATTATGAATGGCGGGAGTCAGAGACACTCTCTTTCAATGTATGTTTGCGTGTGCACACACTGAACGCCAAACAACCCGGAACTATCCGCTGCTTGGAGGAATTTCGCGAGATCCTGCCCACAAGGGTGCTGCACTCGGATAATCGTTTTCGAGCGGCTGCTGCACCACACGCTGTGGTCTAAATTTTTGTTTCGAATTATGAATGGTGGTGGTCAGAGGCACTCTCTTTCAATGTCTGTTTGCGTGTTCACACACTGAACGCCAAACAACCCGGAACTATCCGCTGCTTGGAGGAATTTCGCGAGCTCCTGCCCACAGGGGTGCTGCACTCGGCGGATCGTTTTCGAGCGGCTGCTGCACC
>NW_893362.1:0-762 GCF_000209065.1 Trypanosoma cruzi | reverse complement strand
AAGAGAGTGCCTCTGACTCCCGCCATTCATAATTCGAAACAAAAACATAGACCACAACGTGTGGTGCAGCAGCCGCTCGAAAACGATCCGCCGAGTGCAGCACCCTTGTGGGCAAGAGCTCGCGAAATTCCTCCAAGCAGCGGATAGTTCCGGGTTGTTTGGTGTCCAGTGTGTGAACACGCAAACATACATTGAAAGAGAGTGCCTCTGACTCCCGCCATTCATAATTCGAAACAAAAACATAGACCACAACGTGTGGTGCAGCAGCCGCTCGAAAACGATCCGCCGAGTGCAGCACCATTGTGGGCAGGAGCTCGCGAAATTCCTCCAAGCAGCGGATAATTCCGGGTTGTTTGGTGTCCAGTGTGTGAACACGCAAACATACATTGAAAGAGAGTGCCTCTGACTCCCGCCATTCATAATTCGAAACAAAAACATAGACCACAACGTGTGGTGCAGCAGCCACTCGAAAACGATCCGCCGAGTGCAGCACCATTGTGGGCAGGAGCTCGCGAAATTCCTCCAAGCAGCGGATAGTTCAGGGTTGTTTGGTGTCCAGTGTGTGCACACGCAAACATACATTGAAAGAGAGTGCCTCTGACTCCCGCCATTCATAATTCAAAACAAAAATTTAGACCACAGCGTGTGGTGCAGCAGCCGCTCGAAAACGATCCGCCGAGTGCAGCACCATTGTGGGCAGGAGCTCGCGAAATTCCTCCAAAAAGCGGATAGTTCCGGGTTGTTTGGTGTCCAGTGTGTGCA
>NW_893361.1:0-762 GCF_000209065.1 Trypanosoma cruzi | reverse complement strand
AAAAAGTCCCCTTCGTCTTACGTAACCCCCCCCCCCCAAAATATTATAATGAAAAGAAATCGTCCCATTACTGCTCCACACAAATTTAAAATAAGAAAAAGATCGCCTGGCTGCCGTGTGGCCACACCAAACTGTCTGTATGTATTTCGCCCGCAAAAGAAAATTAAAAGATGGTTGCGTGTGCTTCAACCGTCCGACCCTCCGCGTGTCCGCACATCGTTTATATTTCACGGGGTCATCTGCGTGCTGCTGCTCCCCTCAGCCCTCCCATCGGCGCGTGAGTGCGGCCCGCAGAGCACAGTCACTCGTGTGTGTGGGGACTGAGAGAAGCACGCAGACATGACGGGAGTCGCGTCACTCCATCGGGGAGTGAGCGCAGCAAAAGAAAAGAAATCATCGGAGGGGAGAGAAATGCTCACGAGGCCGACACCGAAGGGTGCGCCACCGCATGAAATAAACACGCAAAGCAAAACAAATCCTTAAAGAAAAACACGGCGGCAGGGTGTGGCTGTGTGGGTGGCGCTGCGGGTGTCTGCCCGCCCTGGTCGCAAAGAAAACAAAACAAGAGGGAAGAAATGTGTGCTCCGCCCCACAGGCCCTCGTCGCACGCCCACACGTCACGGCTCCCTCAGCGCGCCGTTCGTCGCGGCCCCTCATGCGTGCAGCAGGCGAGGCGCACAGGGCCGTCGTCATGAGCGTGTCGGTGGGTGTGCGAGTGGAGCAGTTGGGCGGAAACACACGGCACCCCTCGCAGGAAGGGTG
>NW_893360.1:0-762 GCF_000209065.1 Trypanosoma cruzi | reverse complement strand
ATGAATGGTGGTGGTCAGAGGCACTCTCTTTCAATGTCTGTTTGCGTGTTCACACACTGGACACCAAACAACCCTGAACTATCCGCTGCTTGGAGGAATTTCGCGAGATCTTGCCCACAGGGGTGCTGCACTCGGCGGATCGTTTTCGAGCGGCTGCTGCACCACACGCTGTGGTCTAAATTTTTGTTTCGAATTATGAATGGTGGTGGTCAGAGACACTCTCTTTCAATGTCCGTTTGCGTGTTCACACACTGGACGCCAAACAACCCTGAACTATCCGCTGCTTGGAGGAATGTCGCGAGATCTTGCCCACAAGGGTGCTGCAGTCGGATAATCGTTTTCGAGCGGCTGCTGCACCACACGCTGTGGTCTAAATTTTTGTTTCGAATTATGAATGGTGGTGGTCAGAGGCACTCTCTTTCAATGTCCGTTTGCGTGTTCACACACTGGACGCCAAACAACCCTGAACTATCCGCTGCTTGGAGGAATGTCGCGAGATCTTGCCCACAAGGGTGCTGCAGTCGGATAATCGTTTTCGAGCGGCTGCTGCACCACACGCTGTGGTCTAAATTTTTGTTTCGAATTATGAATGGTGGTGGTCAGAGGCACTCTCTTTCAATGTCTGTTTGCGTGTTCACACACTGAACGCCAAACAACCCGGAACTGTCCTCTGCTTGGAGGAATTTCGCGAGATCTTGCCCACAAGGGTGCTGCAGTCGGATAATCGTTTTCGAGCGGCTGCTGCACCACACGCTGTGGTCT
>NW_893359.1:0-762 GCF_000209065.1 Trypanosoma cruzi | reverse complement strand
GTGATCCGAGGCAATCTTGTGTCGAGGTCGGTGAAGCACTTCATTTTAGTTTTCTGGGCTTCACGTGTGGAGTCTCTGTCGGCGGTTGTGTTTCAGGGCAACGACATGCAGGGGAAGCTTGGTTGTGTTCTATTCAGCTTTTTCTATCCACATTTACTACAACTCATGGCTGCAGTTGAGCGGCAACCTCTGCCGTGAATCCCCATCGGAAGCCTTTGCTGTTTTTAACCCCACGGTGAATCTCCGCGATTCCACGTTGTCGGTGTCTGGCAACCAATTCATGTCCAACAATGGAGTGATCAAAGCGCTGTGGATATTCTCAGGGTCAACCGATCTTACAAACGGAGCGATTGTGGCTGCGTGCAACACCGTGAACGGCGAAGGGGAAGCGAAGTACGGCATTCCGTCCGTGTACAATGCCACCATTCTGACCTGCAGCGATCCATGCACTCTCGCGACATCGTGCTTCCCTGCGTACACGGCGACGGCTTTGAGTGATGGCTGCGCCTGCAGGTGCGCTGAGGGCGGCCATGGCGATGCGTGCCTGCCCGTTGCCGTCCCCGATCCACCGAGCACCGACGGCGCCGACTTGTGCGTGCGTGACGTGCGTGTGGGTGTGGAGGTGAACGCCGGTCTCGGGACGTCGGTGGTGTGCTACGTTGGCGTGACCTTTGCGGCGGACTTCGTGGTGGACGTGGAGTCGATGTCAGGGAGCGTACGCAACGTGACGCTGGCGAACTGCACGTTTTTGGGCGGAGTGAG
>NW_893358.1:0-762 GCF_000209065.1 Trypanosoma cruzi | reverse complement strand
ATGAATGGCGGGAGTCAGAGGCACTCTCTTTCAATGTATGTGTGCGTGTTCACACACTGGACACCAAACAACCCTGAACTATCCGCTGCTTGGAGGAATTTCGCGAGCTCTTGCCCACAATGGTGCTGCACTCGGCGGATCGTTTTCGAGCGGCTGCTGCACCACACGTTGTGGTCTAAATTTTTGTTTCGAATTATGAATGGCGGGAGTCAGAGGCACTCTCTTTCAATGTGTGTTTGCGTGTTCACACACTGGACACCAAACAACCCGGAATTATCCGCTGCTTGGAGGAATTTCGCGAGCTCCTGCCCACAAGGGTGCTGCACTCGGCGGATCGTTTTCGAGCGGCTGCTGCACCACACGTTGTGCTCTAAGTTTTTGTTTTGAATTATGAATGGCGGGAGTCAGAGGCACTCTCTTTCAATGTATGTTTGCGTGTTCACACACTGGACACCAAACAACCCTGAACTATCCGCTGCTTGGAGGAATTTCGCGAGCTCTTGCCCACAATGGTGCTGCACTCGGCGGATCGTTTTCGAGCGGCTGCTGCACCACACGTTGTGGTCTAAATTTTTGTTTTGAATTATGAATGGCGGGAGTCAGAGGCACTCTCTTTCAATGTATGTTTGCGTGTTCACACACTGGACACCAAACAACCCTGAACTATCCGCTGCTTGGAGGAATTTCGCGAGCTCTTGCCCACAAGGGTGCTGCACTCGGCGGATCGTTTTCGAGCGGCTGCTGCACCACACGTTGTGGTCT
>NW_893357.1:0-762 GCF_000209065.1 Trypanosoma cruzi | reverse complement strand
ACGCAGCGCCGGCCTTCTCGCCGCATTTTTCGTCAGTTTGATGGTGACGTTTGGGCAGCGCTCTGCCTGGCGCATGATGTGAAAAAGTTGTGAAAGGTCCGCCACCTCGCAGAAGATGGCGTTTTCTTGCAGCTGCGACTGGGACTGGAAGCCGCTGAAGATGGCCTGCGTGCGGCATCCGGCCCATACCTGCATGCCGTCTGCAAACTGCGTGCTCGTGAAGAAGCGAATGCGTGTGGGGTGCAGTTTGATCACGCACCGACGCTGAATGCCGCGGCACGCCTGGCACACACTGGCAAGGGTGCGCTGGTCACGCACAGTGGCCTTGAACTTCATCACCAACCTGCAGGGCCCCAGCCCACACAGAGAGGCATCAACGAGTACATGCCAGCGAAGAGAATAGGAAGGAAGAGTGAAACAACACCACCACAGAAACAACAACAAGCAAAATACAGGAAGGCCAAAAAAAAAAAAAAAAAAAAAGGTGCGACATCGGCGTGCAAGTCAACGTGGCGGAAAAAAACAACAACCAAAAAATCCCCCCAAACAAACAAAAAATGCATGGCAATTCACTAGGGGATGTTGCAAGTTTGACCTCCACATTTACATCGCGGGGACACGGGCGGTCCTTCGCTTCTCCTCCCTCCCTCCCTCCGGCCGCTCTTCCCTGTTCCTTCCGCTAAAAACAAATTACATAACGAGCTCCAGCGGGTGGGGTGCCGCTTTCCCCGCCGTTTTTCGTGGTGCATCCAGCTATTGTGG
>NW_893356.1:0-762 GCF_000209065.1 Trypanosoma cruzi | reverse complement strand
GACACTGCTGCTGCTGCTGGTCCCTGTCCGCTGCTTCTGCTTGCGTCTGCTGCCGCGGTGCCAACACACTATCAATTTGCGGTGTGGTCGGCGTTGCGCTGCGAGGCGACTGTGCTTCCTTCTGTGTGGCCTGCACCCAGCATTGGAAGCCCAATAGGAAAACATCCATTTCAATGGGTCTCCTCCATATGCATGTGCTGTGCCCACTCCGTTTTACTTTGTGTTTGAGATTGGTTGTATTTCCGATGCTCACAGCTCTTCTTGTGTTGCTTGCCGATGTGGGGACACCAGATGGTCGTATGGCATTGCTTGTGTGTTTGTTAGATTTTCTGAGACGCACACACACACACACAACGGTGCGAGTGGAATGTGCGCACACAAGACACACACACGCATATCCAAGCACATTGTCTGTGTGACTTCTACTTGACATAGTATGCGGTGCGAGTTGGTGCGAGCAAGGCCGACGGAAGCGGGGCAGCCGCGTGAGTCTAGCAATGGCGTTCGTGGTTGTGTGCGGGATCATATATTCCATCGGATGCTTGACGCCGTTTATGGATAGTTTAAAGTTTTTTTCTGCGATGCACATGCTGCGTCTGTGATAAACTGCTCACTGCGTCTCCATGATCTCATGGAGCACGGCGTGACGCTGCTCGAGGACCCCATGACGCCGCGGCAGCCGATTATGAGTAGCCCTGCACTCTACTTTTTCGCCGTGGAGGATGCGTCTGTGAGCCGCGTGGTTGAGGATTGGATGACAAA
>NW_893355.1:0-762 GCF_000209065.1 Trypanosoma cruzi | reverse complement strand
GCTTTCATCAACTGGTGAGGTAAAAGTTCCGCTCCGTCACACCGCCGCGCGGTAAAAACGCGATAAAATGGAGGTCTGGATTGTTGGCTAACCTCAGCAAAGACATATGTAAAGCCAAGACCACTCTGACGCTGAGCATCCAGCGCATCTTGTACATCGCGTGCGCTTTCAACAAACCGTCGGTGGCTGCGGATGCTCCGCACAAGAGCAACCATCGGAGCGATGAAATTATTCAGAAACTCATCTACATCACCAAACTCCACCTCGCGTCCCGTCAATTTGTCCTTCAGGCGGTAGTAAATGGAACCGTTGGAACGTCGTTCCTCACTGATAAGCCAGTTGCACGTTGACCGCTCACCAATCTTCACCACCGCAATGGCCTTGTTGCGCCTTCCAGTCGCCGGACGAAGAATCACCTCCCCAATCCGTTTGTCGTGAAGATATGTTTGTGCTGTGGCGCTGGTGGTGTCGCGAAACAGCGGATGGCGCGATATCTTCGTTGCAAAGACACGGGCGTCAATATTCATCCGCACCGTACGGAGAGAATTCGCGCTGCTCATCGCATCGTTAACACATGTGGCATAGGACAAGTAGTGGTTATCGCTGTCCACACCGTCCTTGCCGCCTTGTTCCGCATTACCGCGATTCCCATTAGAAATGGTGTCACGTGGTCGACACCACCGCAGGCGTAACTCACAGCGCTCCCAATTGCAACCAAAGACAATGCCCTGAATGGGCACACCACGACGCAACCAAGTTGGG
>NW_893354.1:0-762 GCF_000209065.1 Trypanosoma cruzi | reverse complement strand
GAGAGGGAATCATCAGCTGCAGCAAAAAAAAAAAAAAAGCAAGTGAGGATGATGATCATGATGTTTCATCCTCACATTTAAATATACATATATATATATATGAAGGAAATTCAGCAAAAAAAAAAAAAAAGGAATTTATTGCGCATGTTTTGTATTTTTGATTGATGTAATGAAACGTATGTCAATTTGACTGAGAAACCAACGGGATATTAACTGGCACCGTTTCTTTTTTTTTTTTTTTTTTTCTTTTTTTTTTTTTTGCGTTTTCACCATTCCTTCCACAGAAAAACAATGTCGGCGGTGGGTGAGGAGGAGGAGGAGGAGGAGGGTGTGTGACGGCGTTAACCGTGAGGAAAATATGCTCATAAACTGAAAAGTGGAGAAACTGTTGTTTTGTTGTTTTTTTGTTTTGGTTTTTGTTTTTTGGCGACGGACTGGACCAGAGAGAAGTCAAAGGAAATCCAAAAAAAAAAAAAAAAAAAAAATGTATCAAAAATTAATGATCGGTGTGCGTATGTGGTGGGTGGTGGGTGGTGGTGTGGGGAAATAAGCGAGGAAGAAGAAAGAGAAGGAGGTAACAAAAAAACAATAATAATAATAATAATAAAAAGAAAAAAAAAAATGAAGGGAATGTAAACTGTTTGCTATTGGCGTAGTGGAAATGTAAGAGAATATATTAATTTGTATTTTTTTTTTTTTTATTTATGGGGGGGGGGGGGGGGGAGGGAAGGGGAAGGACAAAATTATGTGGGGATGTGCTCC
>NW_893353.1:0-762 GCF_000209065.1 Trypanosoma cruzi | reverse complement strand
TCTCCATCGGGGGAGTGAGCGCAGCAAAAAAAGAAAAAAAAACACGGCGGCAGGGCGTGGCTGTGTGTGTGTGGCGCTGCGGGTGTCTGCCAGCCCTGACCGCATAAAAAACAAAACAAGAGGGAAGAAATGTGTGCTCCGCCCCACAGGCCCTCGTCGCACGCCCACACGTCACGGCTCCCTCAGCGCGCCGTTCGTCGCGGCCCCTCCTCATGCGTGCAGCAGGCGAGGCGCACAGGGCCGTCGTCATGTGCGTGTCGGTGGGTTTGCGAGTGGAGCAGTTGGGCGGGAAACACACGGCACCCCTCGCAGGAAGAGTGCAGCAACAAACAATTAAAGAGGGAAGAGCAGAAAAAAAAAAACGTCCATAGTGACTGCCCCAAAAAGCAAAAAAGAAGGAAAGAGTGGAGAAAAAAAAAAAAAGAAAAAAGAAACAAAAATTTTTTAAAGCAAACAAAAATGATTAAAAACAAACATAAAAAACATGAGAAATTATGCTCCTAACAGAAAAGAAAATTAAGAGCCGGAAAAAAAAACGCTTATAATGGTTGCCCCAAGGCAACAAGCAGCAAGGGGAAAATGGGAAACATTAAAAGAAAACAAAAACAAATTATTCTCGGCGTAGTAAATTTCATTCCTAGCGGTGTGTGAGTGTCGGTGCAGGGAATGGCACAAGTGCTCCACACTGAGACCGCACACTCCTCACGCAGTCGCAAAGCCCCACAGTCCCAGCAGAAGCAGCAGCGGCAGCAGTCCACTCCC
>NW_893352.1:0-762 GCF_000209065.1 Trypanosoma cruzi | reverse complement strand
CTTGGAGGAATTTCGCGAGCTCTTGCCCACAAGGGTGCTGCACTCGGCTGATCGTTTTCGAGCGGCTGCTGCATCACACGTTGTGGTCTAAATTTTTGTTTCCAATTATGAATGATGGGGGTCAGAGGCACTCTCTGTCAATATCTGTTTGCGTGTTCACACACTGGACACCAAACAACCCTGAATTATCCGCTGCTTGGAGGAATTTCGCGAGCTCTTGCCCACACGGGTGCTGCACTCGGCTGATCGTTTTCGAGCGGCCGCTGCATCACACGTTGTGGTCTAAATTTTTGTTTCCAATTATGAATGATGGGGGTCAGAGACGCTCTCTGTCAATATCTGTTTGCGTGTTCACACACTGGACACCAAACAACCCTGAATTATCCGCTGCTTGGAGGAATTTCGCGAGCTCTTGCCCACACGGGTGCTGCACTCGGCTGATCGTTTTCGAGCGGCTGCTGCATCACACGTCGTGGTCTAAATTTTTGTTTCCAATTATGAATGATGGGGGTCAGAGACGCTCTCTGTCAATATCTGTTTGCGTGTTCACACACTGGACACCAAACAACCCTGAATTATCCGCTGCTTGGAGGAATTTCGCGAGCTCTTGCCCACACGGGTGCTGCACTCGGCTGATCGTTTTCGAGCGGCTGCTGCATCACACGTTGTGGTCTAAATTTTTGTTTCCAATTATGAATGATGGGGGTCAGAGGTACCCTCTGTCAATATCTGTTTGCGTGTTCACACACTGGACACCAAACA
>NW_893351.1:0-762 GCF_000209065.1 Trypanosoma cruzi | reverse complement strand
ATGGACTGCTGGGTCGACATGCTCGCCGCGTCACTCCATCACCGACTTGTGGCCCCACGCCGCTGGTGGCGCGCAATACGCCTTCGTCCAGGTGTAGCGCAATCTCGGCGCAGATTTCCTCCATGCTACACTCTGTCAGAGTCTCAAGGATTTTGCAGAGGAGCGTATTCGTGCCGCGATGGGTCCTCAGAGCAACTGCCGGTGCTTCTGCGGTCACGCCATGATAATGTGCTGGAGAAACGCCTTGAGGGCTTTGGCATGACTCATCCAGTCTCCGCCTCTTGGGACACGGTTGTTCATCACGAAAAGAACAATACGCATCGCCTTCATTTACATCATAATTGCCGCTGTCGCTACTGAGGCAGCAGTCATGGCTACGAGGGCCGCCGTGCTCGCAATCCTTCAGTGCGCCTTCGTCCTCGCGCAAGCAATTACGTAACGTGGTCGTAAGTTGTGTGGCGGAGCCCAGAAGCTGCCACAACGTCACAACGGCCTCAATTCGCTGCTGCATGGTCTTCAATGTCTGTACCTTTGGCTCATGAGAAAAATTAGAGACGGCGCGTTCAATGTCGTTATTTCCAAGCAATTGCAGTGAGCGCCGCAGCGCCTTGAGTGTCTCTTCTTCTTGCCGCAGCCATTCGACGCAGTCATAGCGAAGCTCAATGCTTGTGGGGTCGCGCAGAGGCTGCAGAATGGTGGAGCGCAGCAGCCGTCCACCCACAATTGTCATTGTGTGATTCAACACATCCACAAGCGACAGCA
>NW_893350.1:0-762 GCF_000209065.1 Trypanosoma cruzi | reverse complement strand
CTGGGCCACCGCTCTCACCCTCAAATCGAGCCCTCTCCCGATCGGCGAGGGGTCAACGTCCTGTACAACCCATTGTTCCCCGCACGAGAGCACCACCAGTGGACGGTGGGGGTTTCAAAATAGAAACAGCGACTAAATGAATTTAATGGGCACCGAATATTTTGTGTAATGAGTTTTTTAGATCTTTTTGTTGTTTTTGGGAGGGGAATTGCCCGATCCTCTTAGATATGCTCCGAACATTCTGTAGAGCAAATGGCAACTCGGCGGCTTGTATTTGAATTTTATTGAATAAATGGATTGGAAGAAAAAAAAAAAAAGGAATTATTTATTTATTTATTTATTTGCATTCGGGCGATTCCTCTCTCTGAATTCTCTTGCCGCCGCTGGCATGACACGTGGAATTGGGAGAGAAGAAGATAAAGGCCGCTTAATACGTTTTCATTCAAACAGTGGCACACACACACACACACGCACACGCAACTACGCATGTATGCATAAACGGATAAACATGCAAGTCCAGGTTTTATCGCCCTCTCCTATTCCGCAGACAGTCGAAATGCCAAAAGTACGCTTAAGATCCTCAGCCTCCGCTCTGCTCCTCCATAAACTCCTCGTTATCCTTTTTTTTTTTACTGTTGTTGTTGTTGTTGCCCTTTTTCCTTTTTCCACACGCCTCCGTGCTTCATCAGCGGCCCATGGGATCGCCAATGTAAAACAGCGTCCCCTCCTCCCAGAGATGTTGAGGCAAATCCACTGATTCAA
>NW_893349.1:0-762 GCF_000209065.1 Trypanosoma cruzi | reverse complement strand
GGCGTGTTGTTATTCTTCACGCGTCAGCACACACCGAGCAACATGTCAAAAAAAAAAATGCAGGTTTTTTCCCCCTCGCGAGGGCCTCGGCAGCCACAATCCTGTGCGTGCGTGCATTCTCAGCGTTTTAAGCACGGCATGTGTGTGCATGTGTGTGTGTGTTTGTCAGCGCCTATACTTGCAGAGCAGCTGTGCGCCACAAGAGAGTCTGAAGAAAGCAACGGCAGAGAGAGGCAGATAAGCACACACGCAAATTACTCATATCATCACACACACACACACGCAGCCGCGGAATGGGTGCACTCAACCACAAAATCAAAAAGAAAAACAAAACAAAAAGCCGAAGCGTGGGACTACCAGCGCACACACACTCTCATTGCTCCCGTAAAGCAAAACACACACACAGGGAGAGAGAGAGAGGGTCGCCCACTCAATGCAATGAAAACAAAACAGAAACAGTTACGGTGCTCCGCCCATGCAGCCAGGCAGGACGGCAGCGGTGCGTGTCGTGCAAAAGAGAGCACCAACGGGCCTGCATGGGTGTGCATGCATATATACAATGGGCACATTATTGTGTGTGCTTCGTGGGGTGAGGCGAGGACGAGAGTCCATGCAAGGGGACACACACACAGAGAGAGAAGGAAGTGTGTGTATGCGGGCGGTGCATGGCTCTCTCACACTCACTCTCACGCGGCCACCACCGCAGCCGCAGCCGCACAAACCAAAGAAACAGATGGAATCAGTGCGATTGCAGAACTCGCA
>NW_893348.1:0-762 GCF_000209065.1 Trypanosoma cruzi | reverse complement strand
TCTGTGTGCGTGTTCACACACTGGACGCCAAACAACCCTGAACTATCCGCTGCTTGGAGGTATTTCGCGAGATCTTGCCCACAAGGGTGCTGCAGTCGGCGGATCGTTTTCGAGCGGCTGCTGCACCACACGCTGTGGTCTAAATTTTTGTTTCGAATTATGAATGGTGGTGGTCAGAGGCACTCTCTGTCAATATCTGTTTGCGTGTTCACACACTGGACGCCAAACAACCCTGAACTATCCGCTGCTTGGAGGAATTTCGCGAGATCTTGCCCACAAGGGTGCTGCAGTCGGCGGATCGTTTTCGAGCGGCTGCTGCACCACACGCTGTGGTCTATGTTTTTGTTTCGAATTATGAATGGTGGTGGTCAGAGGCACTCTCTGTCACTATCTGTTTGCGTGTTCACACACTGGACGCCAAACAACCCTGAACTATCCGCTGCTTGGAGGAATTTCGCGAGACCTTGCCCACATGGGTGCTGCAGTCGGCGGATCGTTTTCGAGCGGCTGCTGCACCACACGCTGTGGTCTATGTTTTTGTTTCGAATTATGAATGGTGGTGGTCAGAGACACTCTCTTTCAATGTCTGTTTGCGTGTTCACACACTGGACGCCAAACAACCCTGAACTATCCGCTGCTTGGAGGTATTTCGCGAGACCTTGCCCACATGGGTGCTGCAGTCGGCGGATCGTTTTCGAGCGGCTGCTGCACCACACGCTGTGGTCTAAATTTTTGTTTCGAATTATGAATGGTGGTGGTCAG
>NW_893347.1:0-762 GCF_000209065.1 Trypanosoma cruzi | reverse complement strand
CTGTTGCGGGTGGTGGGCAACACTTTTCATATGGATGGCGGTGGGCGCTATGCTGATTCCTCTTGAAGGGTCTGGCCAATCCTCGTCGCTGGATGTACTGAACAACTCTGCCGTGGTGATCCGAGGAAACTTTGTGTCGAGGCCGGTGAAGTACTTCATGTTATTTCTTCGGGCATTACGTGTGGAGTCCTGGTCAGCGGTTGTTTTTCAGGGCAATGACATGCAGGGAAGTTGGGCTGTGTTCTTCACCAACTACTATACCTACGTCTACCACAACTCCTGGCTGCAGTTGAGCGGCAACCTCTGCCGTGAATCCCTATCGAATGGTTTTGTCCACTTTTCCACCTGGGTGAATCTCCGCGACTCCACGGTGTCTGTGTCCGGCAACCAATTGATTTCCAACACGGGGACGTCGACCGCACTATGGATATACTCAGGGCCCAGCGATCTCACAAACGGAGCGGTTGTGGCCGCGTGCAACACTGTGAACGGCGGCGAGGTGGGAGTGAAATACGTTGTTCCGTCCGTGTACAATGCGGCCATACTGAGCTGCAGCGACCCATGCACCCTCGCGGCGTCGTGCTTCCCTGCGTATACGGCGACGGTCTCGAGTAATGGCTGCGCCTGCAGGTGCACGGAGGGCGGCCACGGCGATGCGTGCCTGCCCGTCGCTGTTCCCGAGCCCTCAAGCACTGACGGCGCCGACTCGTGCGTGCAGGACGTGATTGTGGATGGGGAGGTGAAAACCGGTTTCGGGACGTC
>NW_893346.1:0-761 GCF_000209065.1 Trypanosoma cruzi | reverse complement strand
CCCAGACACACTCATGTGCATGGCACGCACACAACTGTTTGCGTGGAATCACGTTTGAGGATGGGTGCGTGCGTGCTGGAGCCATGCTGTGCAGCCCTTTGTTTTGTGTGTTTACAGTTTTAACTTCATTGCTGTTCGTTTACCTGTGTTTTGTTTTTAATTGTTTGTGTGTTTTTCTGCTTACTTGCTGCGGGGCGTTGTGTGTTTTTGCCCTTTCACTGCTTCCAACTGCCTCATGGTGTGTGTGCGCTGCCGCTGCTGGGCTGCTGCCATTTGTGACTGTGCGGTGGCTGTGCGTGGTGTAGCGGGCGTGTTTCTCCTTTTGCTTTTCTTCTGCGTCGACGGGGAGTTAGTTTGTGCTTAAAGCTGCACGCAAGTGACAGGAGTGATGGCGATGATGACTGGCCGTGTGCTGCTGGTGTGTGCCCTCTGCGTGCTGTGGTGCGGTGCCGGCGGTGGCTACGCGTGGTTTTACAATGGTTGTAAAAGCGGGGAGGAATCTTGCACTAATTCTGATCAGTACAAGGGTTTATATAACAGTTCGTTTCGATCTTCATTTTTGGGTGAAACGAATTCAGCATCGGGTAAGACTGATTCTTCCACTGGTTCGACTGGCAATGGCGGTGACAGGGCAGGAAGTGGTTCCAGCGGAGTTGAGGACTCCACAGGACACGCACCGAGTGGAGGTAGCCAGTCCCCTCCGACTCCATCCCAGCCGGCGTCAAATACAACTGGCGACCGTTCTGCGTCCAAAGAGCCTT
>NW_893345.1:0-761 GCF_000209065.1 Trypanosoma cruzi | reverse complement strand
AAAACGATCAGCCGAGTGCAGCACCCGTGTGGCAAGAGCTCGCGAAATTCCTCCAAGCAGCGGACAATTCAGGGTGTTTGGTGTCCAGTGTGTGAACACGCAAACAGATATTGACAGAGAGTGCCTCTGACTCCCACCATTCACAATTGGAAACAAAAATTTGGACCACAACGTGTGATGCAGCGGCCGCTCGAAAACGATCAGCCGAGTGCAGCACCCGTGTGGGCAAGAGCTCGCGAAATTCCTCCAAGCAGCGGACAATTCAGGGTTGTTTGGTGTCCAGTGTGTGAACACGCAAACAGATGTTGACAGAGAGTGTCTCTGACTCCCACCATTCACATTCGGAAACAAAAATTTGGACCACAACGTGTGATGCAGCAGCCGCTCGAAAACGATCAGCCGAGTGCAGCACCCGTGTGGGCAAGAGCTCGCGAAATTCCTCCAAGCAGCGGATAGTTCAGGGTTGTTTGGTGTCCAGTGTGTGAACACGCAAACAGATATTGACAGAGAGTGTCTCTGACTCCCACCATTCCCAATCGGAAACAAAAATTTGGACCACAACGTGTGATGCAGCGGCCGCTCGAAAACGATCAGCCGAGTGCAGCACCCGTGTGGGCAAGAGCTCGCGAAATTCCTCCAAGCAGCGGATAGTTCAGGGTTGTTTGGTGTCCAGTGTGGAACACACAAACAGATATTGACAGAGAGTGCCTCTGACTCCCACCATTCACATTCGGAAAAAAAAATTTGGACCACAACGTGTG
>NW_893344.1:0-761 GCF_000209065.1 Trypanosoma cruzi | reverse complement strand
CCAGTCCTCATGGGCGTCCAGCTGCACTTTCTCTCTCTTTCTCTCCTTTTTTTCCTTTCTTTTTGCCCCTCGCTCTCACACACCGCGCAGAACCAAGCAACCAAGCACACAGCTAAACAAACACAGCAAGATGGCGAAGGGCAAGAAGAGCGGCGAGGCGAAGGGGACGCAGAAGCGCCAGAAGAAGATCCTGCGCGAGAACGTCCGTGGAATCACCCGCGGGTCCATCCGCCGCCTGGCGCGCCGTGGCGGCGTGAAGCGCATCTCCGGCATCATCTACGACGAGGTGCGTGGCGTGATCAAGTAGTTCGTGGAGGGCGTCGTGCGCGACGCCACGGCGTACACGGAGTACTCCCGCAAGAAGACCGTCACGGCCGTGGACGTCGTGAACGCGCTGCGCAAGCGCGGCAAGATCCTGTACGGCTACGCGTGAGGATCCACATGTTAGAGGCATCAGTCGCGGCGGGTGGACTGGCGGCAACGCCATGCCCCCGCAACTATAGATAGATTAGCAACGGTGATAGGAAGGGAGCAAGACACTTGGGGCTGCTCGGCTGACGGCCACACGTAGATATATATATATACACATGTGTGTGTGTGCGTGTGCAGTGAGGCACGCTCCCCTCTGTGATCACCAGTCCTCATGGGCGTCCAGCTGCACCTTCTCTCTCTTTCTCTCCTTTTTTTCCTTTCTTTTTGCCCCTCGCTCTCACACACCGCGCAGAACCAAGCAACCAAGCACACAGCTAAACAAACACAGC
>NW_893343.1:0-761 GCF_000209065.1 Trypanosoma cruzi | reverse complement strand
CCAGCAGTCACATCAAGCCTCCTAAAACCAACCTGGAATAGACAAAAAAAAGGGGGGGGGGGCAATCATAGAAAACAAAGATCCGCCCCCCCAAACAGGAAAAGCATTAAAAAAAAACGCGATCCTATTTTTTGTCCTTACTGCCGGGGTTGGCCGCCGCAGGGAATAAAAAAGAGTAGGGCGGTGGCCCCGGACGAGAGATACATGACGACGTGTCGAATTATCCAAGTTGCAGCGGCTGCCCCGGACGAGAGATACATGACGACGTGTCGAATTATCCAAGTTGCGGCGGTCCGCCCCGAACGAGAGATACATGACAACGAATCGATGTATCCACGCTGCGGCGACGGCCCCGTACGAGAGATATATGACGACGAATCGAAGTATTCACGCTGCGGCTGCGGCCCCGTACGAGAGATATATGACGACGAATCGAGGTATCCACGCTGCGGCGGCGCACCCTAAACATGTCGCTTTCGTTTTCCAGGGGACAACGCAAATGTGCTCGATTGTTCGAAGATCGAACTTAACACCTTACGTGAAAATGGGTCGCGCGACCACATTTTTTTTAGCTCAGTGGCAAAACAAGCTCACAATTTCATCCGGGGTGCGGGTTCGAGCCCCGAAGAAGCCTAAGTTTTTTTCCTTTTTTTTTTGGAATTCTTGTTTCTTATTGCTTTTTAAACTTCTGGTTTGCAGGACGGTGTGCGAGTTCTGCAATCGCACTGATTCCATCAGTTTCGTGGTGTGTGCGGCTGCGG
>NW_893342.1:0-761 GCF_000209065.1 Trypanosoma cruzi | reverse complement strand
GCGTGTGCACACACTGGACACCAAACAACCCTGAACTATCCGCTGCTTGGAGGAATTTCGCGAGCTCCTGCCCACAAGGGTGCTGCACTCGGCGGATCGTTTTCGAGCGGCTGCTGCACCACACGTTGTGGTCTATGTTTTTGTTTCGAATTATGAATGGCGGGAGTCAGAGGCACTCTCTTTCAATGTATGTTTGCGTGTGCACACACTGGACACCAAACAACCCTGAACTATCCGCTGCTTGGAGGAATTTCGCGAGCTCCTGCCCACAATGGTGCTGCACTCGGCGGATCGTTTTCGAGTGGCTGCTGCACCACACGTTGTGGTCTATGTTTTTGTTTCGAATTATGAATGGCGGGAGTCAGAGGCACTCTCTTTCAATGTATGTTTGCGTGTGCACACACTGGACACCAAACAACCCTGAACTATCCGCTGCTTGGAGGAATTTCGCGAGCTCCTGCCCACAATGGTGCTGCACTCGGCGGATCGTTTTCGAGCGGCTGCTGCACCACACGTTGTGGTCTATGTTTTTGTTTCGAATTATGAATGGCGGGAGTCAGAGACACTCTCTTTCAATGTATGTTTGCGTGTGCACACACTGGACACCAAACAACCCTGAACTATCCGCTGCTTGGAGGAATTTCGCGAGCTCCTGCCCACAAGGGTGCTGCACTCGGCGGATCGTTTTCGAGCGGCTGCTGCACACACACGTTGTGGTCTATGTTTTTGTTTCGAATTATGAATGGCGGGAGTCAGAGGCA
>NW_893341.1:0-761 GCF_000209065.1 Trypanosoma cruzi | reverse complement strand
TCTTTGTTTTCTATGATAGTCTCTTTTTTTTTGTCTGTTCCAGGTTGGTTTTTAGGAGGCTTGATGTGCCTGCTGGGTGATCGCCGGCTTTTTTATTGGTGATTGCGTATTTTTGGCTTACCGGTGTGCCGCTCAGCGCCATTTTGTTTTACTTCTTTTCCGCTTATTGGGGCGTGTTGTTATTCGTCACGCGTCAGCACACACCGAGCAACATGTCAAAAAAAAACAAAATGCAGGCTTTTCTCCCCTCGCGAGGGCCTCCGCAGCCACAATCCTGTGCGTGCGTGCATTCTCAGCGTTTTAAACACGGCATGTGTGTGTGCATGTGCTTGTGTGTTTGGCAGCGCCTGTACTTGCGGAGCAGCTGTGCGCCACAAGAGAGTCTGAAGAAAGCAACGGCAGAGAGAGGCAGATAGCACACACGCAAATTACTCATATCATCGCACACACACACACACGCAGCCGCGGAATGGGTGCACTCAACCACAAAATCAAAAAGGAAAACAAAACAAAAAGCCGAAGCGTGGGACGACCAGCGCACACACACTCATTACTCCCGTAAAGCAAAACACACACACAGAGGGAGAGAGAGAGAGGTCGCCCACTCAATGCAATAAAAACAAAACAGAAACAGTTACGGTGCTCCGTCCATGCAGCCAGGCAGGACGGCAGCGGTGCGTGTCGTGCAAAAGAGAGCACCAACGGGCCTGCATGGGTGTGCATGCATATATACAATGGGCACATTATTGTGTGTGCTTCGT
>NW_893340.1:0-761 GCF_000209065.1 Trypanosoma cruzi | reverse complement strand
GGCTGCCGAGGCCCTCGCGAGGGGGAAAAAACCTGCATTTTTTTTTTTTGACATGTTGCTCGGTGTGTGCTGACGCGTGACGAATAACAACACGCCCCAATAAGCAGAAAAGAAGTAAAACAAAATGGCGCTGAGCGGCACACCGGTAAGCCAAAAATACGCAATCACCAATAAAAAAGCCGGCGATCACCCAGCAGGCACATCAAGCGTCCTCAAAACCAACCTGGAACAGACAAAAAAAAAGAGGCAATCATAGAAAACAAAGATCCCCGCCCCCAAACAGGAAAAACATTAAAGAAAACGCGATTCTTTTTTTTGTCCTTACTGCCGGGGTTGGCCGCCGCAAGAAATAAAAAATGGTAGGGCGGTGGCCCCGGACGCTAGATACGGGACGACGTGTCGAATTATCCAAGTTGCAGCGGCTGCCCCGGACGCTAGATACGGGACGACGTGTCGAATTATCCAAGTTGCAGCGGCTGCCCCGGACGTTAGATACAGCACGACGTGTCGAATTATCCAAGCTGCAGCGGTGGCCTCGGGCGTTAGATATATGACGACTTACAGTAGTAACCACGCTGCGGCTGCGCATCCTAAACACGTCTTTTTCGTTTTCCAGGGGACAACGCAAATGTGCTCGATTGTTCGAAGATCGACATTAATACTTTACGTGAAAAGGAGTCGCGCGACCGCATTTTTTTAGCTCAGTGGCAAACACGCTCACAATGTCATCCGGGGACGCGGGTTCGATTCCCGCAGAAGCC
>NW_893339.1:0-761 GCF_000209065.1 Trypanosoma cruzi | reverse complement strand
CGTTTTCGAGCGGCCGCTGCACCACACGCTGTGGTCTATGTTTTTGTTTCGAATTATGAATGGTGGGAGTCAGAGACACTCTTTCACTATCTGTTTGCGTGTTCACACACTGGACGCCAAACAACCCTGAACTATCCGCTGCTTGGAGGTATTTCGCGAGACCTTGCCCACAGGGGTGCTGCAGTCGGCGGATCGTTTTCGAGCGGCCGCTGCACCACACGCTGTGGTCTATGTTTTTGTTTCGAATTATGAATGGTGGGAGTCAGAGACACTCTTTCACTATCTGTTTGCGTGTTCACACACTGGACGCCAAACAACCCTGAACTATCCGCTGCTTGGAGGTATTTCGCGAGACCTTGCCCACAGGGGTGCTGCAGTCGGCGGATCGTTTTCGAGCGGCCGCTGCACCACACGCTGTGGTCTATGTTTTTGTTTCGAATTATGAATGGTGGGAGTCAGAGACACTCTTTCACTATCTGTTTGCGTGTTCACACACTGGACGCCAAACAACCCTGAACTATCCGCTGCTTGGAGGAATGTCGCGAGATCTTGCCCACAAGGGTGCTGCAGTCGGATAATCGTTTTCGAGCGGCTGCTGCACCACACGCTGTGGTCTAAATTTTTGTTTCGAATTATGAATGGTGGTGGTCAGAGACACTCTCTGTCACTATCTGTTTGCGTGTTCACACACTGGACACCAAACAACCCTGAACTATCCGCTGCTTGGAGGTATTTCGCGAGACCTTGTCCACAGGGGTGCT
>NW_893338.1:0-761 GCF_000209065.1 Trypanosoma cruzi | reverse complement strand
AAAATACGCAATCACCAATAAAAAAGCCGGCGATCACCCAGCAGGCACATCAAGCGTCCTCAAAACCAACCTGGAACAGACAAAAAAAAAGAGGCAATCATAGAAAACAAAGATCCCCGCCCCCAAACAGGAAAAACATTAAAGAAAACGCGATTCTTTTTTTTGTCCTTACTGCCGGGGTTGGCCGCCGCAAGAAATAAAAAATGGTAGGGCGGTGGCCCCGGACGCTAGATACAGCACGACGTGTCGAATTATCCAAGTTGCAGCGGCTGCCCCGGACGTTAGATACAGCACGACGTGTCGAATTATCCAAGTTGCAGCGGCTGCCTCGGGCGTTAGATACAGCACGACGTGTCGAATTATCCAAGTTGCAGCGGCTGCCCCGGACGTTAGATACGGGACGACGTGTCGAATTATCCAAGCTGCAGCGGTGGCCTCGGGCGTTAGATATATGACGACTTACAGTAGTAACCACGCTGCGGCTGCGCATCCTAAACACGTCTTTTTCGTTTTCCAGGGGACAACGCAAATGTGCTCGATTGTTCGAAGATCGACATTAATACTTTACGTGAAAAGGAGTCGCGCGACCGCATTTTTTTAGCTCAGTGGCAAACACGCTCACAATGTCATCCGGGGACGCGGGTTCGATTCCCGCAGAAGCCTAAGTTTTTTCCATTTTTTTTTTTTTTGAATTCTTGTTTCATATTGCTTTTTAAACTTCTGGTTTGCAGGACGGTGTGCGAGTTCTGCAATCGCACTGA
>NW_893337.1:0-761 GCF_000209065.1 Trypanosoma cruzi | reverse complement strand
CAGGGTTGTTTGGTGTCCAGTGTGTGAACACGCACACAGATATTGACAGAGAGTGCCTCTGACCCCCACCATTCATAATTGGAAACAAAAATTTAGACCACGACGTGTGATGCAGCAGCCGCTCGAAAACGATCAGCCGAGTGCAGCACCCGTGTGGGCAAGAGCTCGCGAAATTCCTCCAACCAGCGGATAATTCAGGGTTGTTTGGCGTCCAGTGTGTGAACACGCAAACAGATATTAACAGAGAGTGCCTCTGACCCCCATCATTCACAATCGGAAACAAAAATTTGGACCACAACGTGTGATGCAGCAGCCGCTCGAAAACGATCAGCCGAGTGCAGCACCCGTGTGGGCAAGAGCTCGCGAAATTCCCCCAAGCAGCGGATAATTCAGGGTTGTTTGGCGTCCAGTGTGTGAACACGCAAACAGATATTAACAGAGAGTGCCTCTGACCCCCACCATTCATAATTGGAAACAAAAATTTAGACCACGACGTGTGATGCAGCAGCCGCTCGAAAACGATCAGCCGAGTGCAGCACCCGTGTGGGCAAGAGCTCGCGAAATTCCCCCAAGCAGCGGATAATTCAGGGTTGTTTGGTGTCCAGTGTGTGAACACGCAAACAGATAGTAACAGAGAGCGTCTCTGACCCCCACCATTCATAATTGGAAACAAAAATTTAGACCACGACGTGTGATGCAGCAGCCGCTCGAAAACGATCAGCCGAGTGCAGCACCCGTGTGGGCAAGAGCTCGCGAAATTC
>NW_893336.1:0-761 GCF_000209065.1 Trypanosoma cruzi | reverse complement strand
TCTGTTGATTCCGGTGTTTCTTTTTTGTCGTGCTGGCGAATTCCTCCTTGTTTCCCTTAATTGAACGCCATCACCTTTTTTATATTGCTTTTCCTGCGCGTCTGTGTGTGTTGCGTGCAGCGAATGGCTTAGAGCAAACATGATTTATGGAAATTTTTTCTAGTGTTGGTGTTCTTTCGTGTTTTTTGTGGTTTTGGGAGCAATTGTGAAGCATCTTTATCCGAGCCTTTCGCAGGAAACGTGACCCCGAAGACAGCCGCGGCGTGGGTTAGCACGGAGCCCGGCTGTGGTGGATTGGTGTACGAACTAATGGGTTGAATTGTGTGTGTAGGCGCGGGATGTGTCCTGCCTGGAGTGTGTGAGCGATGTCGGGCGCAATGGCACGAACCGTGAGATCATTCGCCGTCCTCTCACTCTACAGGGAAAAGGGTCACGACTCCAGCAGGACGCATGCTCCTCATTCGGTGAATTGACCGTGTTTTTTACGCATTCTTGTTTTTCTCTTTTTTCCATTTCCATCCGCTTGCTGTTTGTTTCCATCAGCGATTTCTCTGAGAGCACAGTACGGTGTGTCCTGTGCAGTGGCCGGCGGGCAATGGCCTTCTTTCTTGGGCCCAGCGGTGGTGTGGCGTAGGGTTCTCCTCCTCTCTGTCTTCAAGCTCCTCTTCCCTTATCTTTTTCTCTCCAGTTTAGCTCACTGTCACAATGAACAGAGATGTCATGCTAGCCATCGCACTGTTGTTTGCTTTCTTTGTGTTATT
>NW_893335.1:0-761 GCF_000209065.1 Trypanosoma cruzi | reverse complement strand
ATAATTCAGGGTTGTTTGGTGTCCAGTATGGAACACGCAAACAGATATTGACAGAGAGTACCTCTGACCCCCACCATTCATAATTGGAAACAAAAATTTAGACCACAACGTGTGATGCAGCAGCCGCTCGAAAACGATCAGCCGAGTGCAGCACCCGTGTGGGCAAGAGCTCGCGAAATTCCCCCAAGCAGCGGATAATTCAGGGTTGTTTGGTGTCCAGTGTGTGAACACGCAAACAGATAGTAACAGAGAGTGCCTCTGACCCCCATCATTCATAATTGGAAACAAAAATTTAGACCACGACGTGTGATGCAGCAGCCGCTCGAAAACGATCAGCCGAGTGCAGCACCCGTGTGGGCAAGAGCTCGCGAAATTCCCCCAAGCAGCGGATAATTCAGGGTAGTTTGGTGTCCAGTATGTGAACACGCAAACAGATATTGACAGAGAGTACCTCTGACCCCCACCATTCATAATTGGAAACAAAAATTTAGACCACAACGTGTGATGCAGCAGCCGCTCGAAAACGATCAGCCGAGTGCAGCACCCGTGTGGGCAAGAGCTCGCGAAATTCCCCCAAGCAGCGGATAATTCAGGGTAGTTTGGTGTCCAGTATGTGAACACGCACACAGATATTGACAGAGAGTACCTCTGACCCCCACCATTCATAATTGGAAACAAAAATTTAGACCACGACGTGTGATGCAGCAGCCGCTCGAAAACGATCAGCCGAGTGCAGCACCCGGTGGGCAAGAGATCGCGAA
>NW_893334.1:0-761 GCF_000209065.1 Trypanosoma cruzi | reverse complement strand
CGTGTTGTTTTTCAAAAAAGGCGCACGGGAGACCGTAAGTATCATTCCAATAAATTCGTTTTTTACTGTCAACAGTACTGACGTTCCCACTCACCAGCAAAAGTCCCCAGTCACCTGCCTGATCATCAGAGGCACCTTTATTGCTGTATTTCCCAGCAAGCATGTAAATATCACTTCCCTCCACAACTGTTGTTGGTCGGCTCACATGTACTTTCGTTTCGCTTTGGGAAACACGTTCTTCAGCAGCGTTTTGGGAGGGGCAATTGCCACCTTCAAAAGGACATTTATCCAGTACTTGTGTCTTCAGTTTAGTTTTATCCAACTCCTCTTTTTTTTGTTCACCATTCCACTCCAGGAGTTCCGAGGCAATCCCAGTAAAACTGCCTTCACCAGTATCTTTTTTTCCCGTGCAATGCGCCTCGGCAACGGCAAACACAACACCATTCATCTCAACAAGACTCGGAACACGGAGCGAACTCACCGTTTCTTCAAATTTCACATCTCTCCAATCAAAATATGTCTTTGGTGGAGGTATCTGTGCTGGCGCCGTCACCCCACTGGATGCAGCCCCCTCCAGTGCCGCAGCACATCATCATGACAAGGAGAAGCAGCACCGCGGAACAGAAGTGATGCCGGGACATGTGGGGCCTCTGCGGCTCACTCTCTCTTCCTTCCCTCCTCCTTCCGCTGGATCCGGTCACGCAGCGACGGTTGTGTGTGCGGGGTGCCTTCACAGCAGCAACACGTGAGTGCATACAAAT
>NW_893333.1:0-761 GCF_000209065.1 Trypanosoma cruzi | reverse complement strand
TGTCGATCTCGAACAATCGAGCACATTTGCGTTGTCCCCTGAAAACGAAAAAGACGTGTTAGGATGCGCAGCCGCAGCGTGGTTACTACTGTAAGTCGTCATATATCTAACGCCCGAGGCCACCGCTGCAGCTTGGATAATTCGACACGTCGTGCTGTATCTAACGTCCGGGGCAGCCGCTGCAACTTGGATAATTCGACACGTCGTGCTGTATCTAGCGTCCGGGGCCACCGCCCTACCATTTTTTATTTCTTGCGGCGGCCAACCCCGGCAGTAAGGACAAAAAAAAGAATCGCGTTTTCTTTAATGTTTTTCCTGTTTGGGGGCGGGGATCTTTGTTTTCTATGATTGTCTCTTTTTTTTTGTCTGTTCCAGGTTGGTTTTGAGGACGCTTGATGTGCCTGCTGGGTGATCGCCGGCTTTTTTATTGGTGATTGCGTATTTTTGGCTTACCGGTGTGCCGCTCAGCGCCATTTTGTTTTACTTCTTTTCTGCTTATTGGGGCGTGTTGTTATTCGTCACGCGTCAGCACACACCGAGCAACATGTCAAAAAAAAAAATGCAGGTTTTTTCCCCCTCGCGAGGGCCTCGGCAGCCACAATCCTGTGCGTGCGTGCATTCTCAGCGTTTTAAGCACGGCATGTGTGTGCATGTGTGTGTGTGTTTGTCAGCGCCTATACTTGCAGAGCAGCTGTGCGCCACAAGAGAGTCTGAAGAAAGCAACGGCAGAGAGAGGCAGATAAGCACACACGCAAATTACT
>NW_893332.1:0-761 GCF_000209065.1 Trypanosoma cruzi | reverse complement strand
TTCAACCGCACACCCGGCAACACATCAAAAAACAAATCTCGCTCTCCCGTCCTCCCTTTTCGCAGGCACCGCCGCAGCCAATTTCTTGTGCGTGCATTCGCTCTCGGACTTCAGGCCGCTCTACAGCGTGAGCGAAATGGCATATATGTTTTTGTTTGCATGTGCTTCTGCTTGTGTGTTTGGCAGCGCCTATAGTTTCAAAGCAGCTGTGCGGCACAAAAAACAAGAAAGAAACGGCAGGAAGAGAAACAGATGGCATACACGCAAAATACTCATATCATCACACACACACACACACACGCAGCCCGCGGAATGGGTGCACTCAACCACAACACAATTAAAACAAAAAAACAATAAAAAAGCCGAAGCGTGGGACGACCAGCGCACACACTCTCATTACTCCCGTAAAGCAAAACACACACACAGAGGGAGAGAGAGAGAAGGGTCGCCCACTCAATGCAATAAAAACAAAACAGAAACAGTTACGGTGCTCCGCCCATGCAGCCAGGCAGGACGGCAGCGGTGCGTGTCGTGCAAAAGAGAGCACCAACGGGCCTGCATGGGTGTGCATGCATATATACAATGGGCACATTATGTGTGTGCCTCGTGGGGTGAGGTGAGGGCGAGAGTCCATGCAAGGGGACACACACACAGAGAGAGAGAGAAGGACGAGTGTGTGTGCGGGTGGTGCACGGCTCTCTCTCCCTCAGTCTCACGCGGCCACCACCGCAGCAGCAGCCGCACACGCAACAACAACAAGA
>NW_893331.1:0-761 GCF_000209065.1 Trypanosoma cruzi | reverse complement strand
GTTTTGAATTATGAATGGTGGGAGTCAGAGGCACTCTCTTTCAATGTATGTTTGCGTGTTCACACACTGGACACCAAACAACCCTGAATTATCCGCTGCTTGGAGGAATTTCGCGAGCTCCTGCCCACAAGGGTGCTGCAGTCGGCGGATCGTTTTCGAGCGGCTGCTGCACCACACGCTGTGGTCTAAATTTTTGTTTTGAATTATGAATGGCGGGAGTCAGAGGCACTCTCTTTCAATGTATGTTTGCATGTTCACACACTGGACACCAAACAACCCTGAATTATCCGCTGCTTGGAGGAATTTCGCGAGCTCCTGCCCACAAGGGTGCTGCAGTCGGCGGATCGTTTTCGAGCGGCTGCTGCACCACACGTTGTGGTCTATGTTTTTGTTTTGAATTATGAATGGTGGGAGTCAGAGGCACTCTCTTTCAATGTATGTTTGCGTGTTCACACACTGGACACCAAACAACCCTGAATTATCCGCTGCTTGGAGGAGTTTCGCGAGCTCCTGCCCACAAGGGTGCTGCACTCGGCGGATCGTTTTCGAGCGGCTGCTGCACCACACGTTGTGGTCTATGTTTTTGTTTTGAATTATGAATGGTGGGAGTCAGAGGCACTCTCTTTCAATGTATGTTTGCGTGTTCACACACTGGACACCAAACAACCCTGAATTATCCGCTGCTTGGAGGAGTTTCGCGAGCTCCTGCCCACAAGGGTGCTGCACTCGGCGGATCGTTTTCGAGCGGCTGCTGCACCACA
>NW_893330.1:0-761 GCF_000209065.1 Trypanosoma cruzi | reverse complement strand
CACACCCACCGACACGCTCATGACGACGGCCCTGTGCGCCTCGCCTGCTGCACGCATGAGGAGGGGCCGCGACGTGTGGGCGTGCGACGAGGGCCTGTGGGGCGGAGCACACATTTCTTTCCCTCTTGTTTTGTTTCCTTGCGGCCAGGGCGGGCAGACACCCGCGGCGTCACACACACACGCACCCACACCCTGCCGCTCTTCAAAGGAATCTTTTCGTGCTTTGCGTGTTTATTTCACGCGCCGGCATTTCTTTCGGGGCCGGTCTTGTGAGCATTTCTTTCCCCGATGTTTCGTTTTCTTTTGCTGCGCTCACTCTCCCGATGGAGGGACGCGAGTGCCGTCATGTTTTTCTTGCTTCTCTCGCCCCCACACGCACGAGTGAATGTGCGCTGCGGGCCGCCCTCACGCGCCGATGAAAGGGCTGAGGGGAGCAGCAACGCGCAGATGACGCCGTGAAATGTAAACGATGTGCGGACACACGGAGGGTCGGACGGTTGAAAGACATTTAAATATCTTTTTAATTTTCCTTTGTGCGCAAAATATATGCAGACAGTTTGGTGGGGCCACACGGCAGCCAGGCGAATTTCCTTGTTTTCAAAATTGTGTGGAACAGTGATGGACGACTTCTTTTCTAATATAATTATTTTGTGTGGTGGAGTTTGTATAGGATGAAGGGGAGCGTTTGCTTTGTTTCAAATAAATTTTGTCTGGTTGCCACTGGCTTGGGCTGCAGTGCAGTCATGAGTTTGAGCGGTCTT
>NW_893329.1:0-761 GCF_000209065.1 Trypanosoma cruzi | reverse complement strand
GCGAGTGCCACGCCCAACGCCCGTTGGGACAGCGGGACGAAACAGCTGCGACTGTTCTTTGGAGCCAGCGGCACCTGCTGGCCGCAGTTGGGCGGTGCGAGTGGGATGCTTCACCGCACCGGGTGTTGTGATGGCACCTCGAAGCGGCATTCTCTTGTGATGGTTCCGACGCTGCAGCTCGACATGTGGCGGGGAGTAAAGTGTGGCCGCAGTGGACCATAAGCAGCACCAACATGAGGCTGAGTGATTTCCTTTGGAATTATGTTGGCGGCAGGGCGGCCGTTGATGAAAGACCACAATGTGACGATGGAGGTGTTTGTTCAGGAGCCGGTTGGTTACGCACAAGACCAGCGGCTTCTTGAAGAAATTCTTAACTTGACTGCGTACCAAGCGCTGGAGGCCATTACTAAGCCTCTTCACGAAGGTGTGCTCTCTCTCTCGGGCAACGTAGGGACTATGAAAGAAAAGGATACGATCACTCCTCTTGCAAGGGGAAAACCAAACGGGGTACTCGCGCAGGTACTGACAGAAGCGGTGCGGGAGGCAGAGGAAAGGCTAAGAGGAACGCAAGAAATGAAATTTACCATTTCCACTAATATCGAAGAGGTACTGTTTGGAGGAAGAGTTCGCGTCAAGGACATAAAGTTGAACGACTTTCTTACGATGGAACCGGACGGCAGGGGCGTTGTGGACACCAATCGGGGAGTTTTGCTGGAGGAGTTTTTCAATGACCCCACGAGGTATATCCGCGATAAAGGAGC
>NW_893328.1:0-761 GCF_000209065.1 Trypanosoma cruzi | reverse complement strand
TCTCGCGAAATTCCTCCAAGCAGCGGATAGTTCAGGGGTTGGTTTGGCGTCCAGTGTGTGAACACGCAAACAGACATTGAAAGAGAGTGTCTCTGACCACCACCATTCATAATTCGAAACAAAAATTTAGACCACAGCGTGCGGTGCAGCAGCCGCTCGAAAACGATCCGCCGACTGCAGCACCCATGTGGGCAAGATCTCGCGAAACTCCTCCAAGCAGCGGATAGTTCAGGGTTGTTTGGCGTCCAGTGTGTGAACACGCAAACAGACATTGAAAGAGAGTGTCTCTGACCACCACCATTCATAATTCGAAACAAAAATTTAGACCACAACGTGCGGTGCAGCAGCCGCTCGAAAACGATCCGCCGACTGCAGCACCCTTGTGGGCAAGATCTCGCGAAACTCCTCCAAGCAGCGGATAGTTCAGGGTTGTTTGGCGTCCAGTGTGTGAACACGCAAACAGACATTGAAAGAGAGTGTCTCTGACCACCACCATTCATAATTCGAAACAAAAATTTAGACCACAACGTGCGGTGCAGCAGCCGCTCGAAAACGATCCGCCGACTGCAGCACCCTTGTGGGCAAGATCTCGCGAAACTCCTCCAAGCAGCGGATAGTTCAGGGTTGTTTGGCGTCCAGTGTGTGAACACGCAAACAGACATTGAAAGAGAGTGCCTCTGACCACCACCATTCATAATTCGAAACAAAAATTTAGACCACAACGTGTGGTGCAGCAGCCGCTCGAAAACGATCCGCCGAGC
>NW_893327.1:0-761 GCF_000209065.1 Trypanosoma cruzi | reverse complement strand
TCTGCCACTCGCAGCAACCCCGCGGAGCTCACAGTGGTATCCCCATAAAAATAAATGCCACTGCCTGCGCTCATCGTGTTGTTCTCCACGCCAAAGTAGCCACCATTCTTCACAACAGCAAATTCAAGCAAAAAAGCAGATTCCAAATGAACGTCCTCCTCCGCTCCCCTCAGCGTGTTTCCCCTTATAATGATCCCGCCATCATCAACAACAACAAAGGAGAAATAGACTGCGTAAATTTCCCCTTCAATGAGGTTGTCAAGTAACAGTAGCGTCGAGTTCGCACCGAGAGAAAACAGCAGGCATTGAATGGCGCGGCGCGACGTCATCACAAGCGTACTACCCGCCACCAGTATCCGGGAGCTCGTGCCAAAATCACCCCTAAACTCCAAATCACCGGCATCCATCATCGAGGAGACCACGCTCACGTGCACGGGTGCACCACTCCCTCTGATCGACAGGCCCATAAGGACGCACTGCAGCAGCGTGATGTTGAGTGTCTGTTGTGGTGCGTCGAAGCTCCACAGGTCCAGCACGATCGCGGCGGTGAAGGTCACGTTGACAAAGCACAGACCACGCACACCGGGATCAGGATAGTCCACGGAGCTGATGCTGCCACCGTGAACACAGCGGACCTCCGTGTCCTTCGCGTCAGGGAGCGGAAGCGGCCCAAGACCGTCCGGAACAGCAGCTGGCACACACGTGTCACCGTAGCCGCCAGCAGCGCACTCACACTCACAGCCGCGGATGCTGCTCGTCCT
>NW_893326.1:0-761 GCF_000209065.1 Trypanosoma cruzi | reverse complement strand
GGTGCTGCACTCGGCGGATCGTTTTCGAGCGGCTGCTGCACCACACGTTGTGGTCTATGTTTTTGTTTCGAATTATGAATGGCGGGAGTCAGAGGCACTCTCTTTCAATGTATGTTTGCGTGTTCACACACTTTTACACCAAACAACCCTGAATTATCCGCTGCTTGGAGGAATTTCGCGAGCTCTTGCCCACAATGGTGCTGCAGTCGGCGGATCGTTTTCGAGCGGCTGCTGCACCACACGTTGTGGTCTATGTTTTTGTTTCGAATTATGAATGGCGGGAGTCAGAGGCACTCTCTTTCAATGTATGTTTGCGTGTGCACACACTGGACACCAAACAACCCTGAACTATCCGCTGCTTGGAGGAATTTCGCGAGCTCCTGCCCACAAGGGTGCTGCACTCGGCGGATCGTTTTCGAGTGGCTGCTGCACCACACGTTGTGGTCTAAATTTTTGTTTCGAATTATGAATGGCGGGAGTCAGAGGCACTCTCTTTCAATGTATGTTTGCGTGTTCACACACTGGACACCAAACAACCCTGAATTATCCGCTGCTTGGAGGAATTTCGCGAGCTCTTGCCCACAATGGTGCTGCAGTCGGCGGATCGTTTTCGAGCGGCTGCTGCACCACACGTTGTGGTCTATGTTTTTGTTTCGAATTATGAATGGCGGGAGTCAGAGGCACTCTCTTTTCAATGTATGTTTGCGTGTGCACACACTGGACACCAAACAACCCGGAACTATCCGCTGCTTGGAGGAATT
>NW_893325.1:0-761 GCF_000209065.1 Trypanosoma cruzi | reverse complement strand
ATAGTCATTTGACAGATCTACAAAGCTCTGACATAATTTTGTATGTCTCTTATGTGTTTTGGCTACCAATTTCTACGTTAGACGGCCTCCATGTCCAGGTTTCCATGAACAACCGACCATAAACTATAAGATTGTTAGATGTCTCGAATAGCATGAACCATGATGAAAATATAATACTCCATCCATCAATGTTGGGAATTTCCACATAGACCATAGATATCTACCTTCTCAACTCACACCTTATATTTCTTCTGCAGATGGCCGAAAACTCTGGTTTTTCAAAGCGTTATACACTATTGAAGTTTCTGGATATGTTGCCTGAATGTGAACCCCTTCAAAATCTCACATAATTTCCAACTTTATTGTGGTAGAACAACACATGTAAGCAAACAATGTGTTGTCCTAATTTTCACATTGGGAGTCTTTAATATTCTATTGTGTTAGTGGTCGAAGTGACGCACTAGGGGCAGTTTCCATGGAGTTTGGCTGCTCTGTGTGATAAGGAGTCCTCATTCTTGTGCTGTTTGCCAGACCTATGGATGCAAGCACTCTTGCAATCGAGCAATTCACACTTCTGGATCTCTAAAATTTTATAACCATATTAAAGCTTTATAATCAGTTCTAATAACAAACGTCCCAACAAGTAATGTTGGAGGTAGCGTACAAAGTAAACGACTCCTAGAATCTCTTTGCCTGTGGTACAATAATGTTTTTTCAACTTTTGTAGCATTCGGCCTCCATACGCAACAACTATTTTTTTT
>NW_893324.1:0-761 GCF_000209065.1 Trypanosoma cruzi | reverse complement strand
CTGCCTCGGCTGATCGTTTTCGAGCGGCTGCTGCATCACACGTTGTGGTCCATGTTTTTGTTTCCAATTGTGAATGGTGGGAGTCAGAGGCACTCTCTGTCAATATCTGTTTGCGTGTTCACACACTGGACACCAAACAACCCTGAATTATCCGCTGCTTGGAGGAATTTCGCGAGCTCTTGCCCACAAGGGTGCTGCACTCGGCTGATCGTTTTCGAGCGGCTGCTGCATCACACGTTGTGGTCCAAATTTTTGTTTCCAATTGTGAATGGTGGGAGTCAGAGGCACTCTCTGTCACTATCTGTTTGTGTGTTCTCACACTGGACACCAAACAACCCTGAATTATCCGCTGCTTGGAGGAATTTCGCGAGCTCTTGCCCACACGGGTGCTGCACTCGGCTGATCGTTTTCGAGCGGCTGCTGCATCACACGTTGTGGTCCAAATTTTTGTTTCCAATTGTGAATGGTGGGATTCAGAGGCACTCTCTGTCAATATCTGTTTGCGTGTTCACACACTGGACACCAAACAACCCTGAATTATCCGCTGCTTGGAGGAATTTCGCGAGCTCTTGCCCACACGGGTGCTGCACTCGGCTGATCGTTTTCGAGCGGCTGCTGCATCACACGTTGTGGTCCAAATTTTTGTTTCCAATTATGAATGGTGAGAGTCAGAGACACTCTCTGTCAATATCTGTTTGCGTGTTCTCACACTGGACACCAAACAACCCTGAACTATCCGCTGCTTGGAGGAATTTCGCGAG
>NW_893323.1:0-761 GCF_000209065.1 Trypanosoma cruzi | reverse complement strand
GGGCCCAGGTAGACAGCGCATGTCTATTCCTCTGCAGCTCATGCGTCAGATCCAAGGGGTAGGGGACGGAGTTGCTTTCCAACACCGGCTTCGTACAAACAATACAGCTTATCATTCGCGTACAACAGAGAGCTGGAGGTCGCGCCATACCCAGTGGGTAACAGGCCAACGTGGTAAATGCGGTTCGTGTCCGTTAGCCACAGGTGAATCTCGCTCCTTTCTTTGTCCCCGAAATATTCCAGCTGGGTGAGGAGGATCACCTTCTTCCCATCAATGGTTGCAGTGATGAATCCACCCTGAATGTGGAGCCCAGAACGTGCCAATGGGTTGCTCCACACACGCGAGAGCGTCCCCAGAGCCTCCGTCCACGTGTTCCCCTTGTCAGTCGACTCGTACACCCTTCGGCGACCGTACTCACATGAGGTGATCATGATAATTTTTCCAGCCTCCCATTCAAGGATACTGGGGTTGGTGCAGCCCGCATGTGTCGCGCTTTTCGCAAAGGTCCAGTGCTGTTGAGTGAAATTCATGTACATGATTGTGGACGCAGTGTCCCCTCCCATTGTCAGAAACTGCACGGGAAACACGAGCGTGCCATCCGTCATTTTCGTGATGGGAGTACTGGCATCGTTGAGGAAGCCAATCATGTCACCGGGTTGATAGGGATAAGGAAGGAGAATGCTCATAGAGACGGAACTCATCGACAAACCTCCGCTTTGTCCAGGCCTTGTGTCCAGAAAATGATAACAGGCTCCACACCA
>NW_893322.1:0-760 GCF_000209065.1 Trypanosoma cruzi | reverse complement strand
CCGGCAATCCAACACATCACGGCGCAAAACAGCCGCTGTGGGGCACCAAACGGGATCCTCCTGAGCACCACATCTTTCCGTTAATTTCTCATGTCTCCAGTACTGTAACCGACGCAGTAACGCATCAAAACCAACTTCATCCACTTCATCTACCATAAAAATGGGGCGTCTGCATTCCCGCTCTTTATCCCTGTTGCCAGTAACGTTGTAGCGAAGTCCATACGTCTTCATAACAGGAGGTACGTGAGAAGGAGTGAGTACGGCAGTCACACCGTGCATCCAAGCCCATTCATAAAGCATCCGTGCAGCTTCCCACTGCGCCTTTTCCTGCTCCGTCGTCGTCCACTGTCGCTCGACAACCCTACTCCCATCATTGCTACAATCCCCCGCGTCCATGTCACTGTCAGTATCAATTTTTTCCTTCCTGTTGGAGTGCTCAAACTGCAGCAAACCACCTTGATCGTCGATGCGCAGGAACATGACCCGCTCGGCTTGTCCATCACCATGGCGCTCCAAAGTGAAAAATGGTGTGACTGTGCCTTGGTGCGGGGAGATCTCGGGAGACACGGTGGGCAGCAGAAAGGTGCCAAATGGTAGAACGCGAGAATGAAGTACCGATTCACCCTGGCAAGGTACAATGTATGATGTTGGGTCAATCAACACGTCCCGTGCTCGAGCCACAATGGAATGCAGGTCCCCCTCTCCGTTTGGAAATGACGAACTCCACAGAAAACGCACAAGCAGTTGCACGAAGTTTCGT
>NW_893321.1:0-760 GCF_000209065.1 Trypanosoma cruzi | reverse complement strand
ACGCAAACAGACATGAAAAGAGAGTGCTTCTGACCACCACCATTCATAATTCGAAACAAAAATTTAGACCACAGCGTGTGGTGCAGCAGCCACTCGAAAACGATATTCCGACTGCAGCACCCTTGTGGGCAAGATCTCGCGACATTCCTCCAAGCAGCGGATAGTTCAGGGTTGTTTGGCGTCCAGTGTGTGAACACGCAAACAGACATTGAAAGAGAGTGCCTCTGACCACCACCATTCATAATTCGAAACAAAAATTTAGACCACAGCGTGTGGTGCAGCAGCCGCTCGAAAACAATTATCCGACTGCAGCACCCTTGTGGGCAAGATCTCGCGACATTCCTCCAAGCAGCGGATAGTTCAGGGTTGTTTGGCGTCCAGTGTGTGAACACGCAAACAGACATTGAAAGAGAGTGCCTCTGACCACCACCATTCATAATTCGAAACAAAAACATAGACCACAGCGTGTGGTGCAGCAGCCGCTCGAAAACGATTATCCGACTGCAGCACCCTTGTGGGCAAGATCTCGCGACATTCCTCCAAGCAGCGGATAGTTCAGGGTTGTTTGGCGTCCAGTGTGTGAACACGCAAACAGACATTGAAAGAGAGTGCCTCTGACCACCACCATTCATAATTCGAAACAAAAATTTAGACCACAGCGTGTGGTGCAGCAGCCGCTCGAAAACGATTATCCGACTGCAGCACCCTTGTGGGCAAGATCTCGCGACATTCCTCCAAGCAGCGGATAGTTCAGGGTTGT
>NW_893320.1:0-760 GCF_000209065.1 Trypanosoma cruzi | reverse complement strand
ATTATGAATGGTGGTGGTCAGAGACACTCTCTTTCAATGTCTGTTTGCGTGTTCACACACTGGACGCCAAACAACCCTGAACCATCCGCTGCTTGGAGGAATGTCGCGAGATCTTGCCCACAGGGGTGCTGCAGTCGGCGGATCGTTTTCGAGCGGCTGCTGCACCGCACGTTGTGGTCTAAATTTTTGTTTCGAATTATGAATGGTGGTGGTCAGAGACACTCTCTTTCAATGTCTGTTTGCGTGTTCACACACTGGACGCCAAACAACCCTGAACCATCCGCTGCTTGGAGGAATGTCGCGAGATCTTGCCCACAGGGGTGCTGCACTCGCCGGATCGTTTTCGAGCGGCTGCTGCACCGCACGTTGTGGTCTAAATTTTTGTTTCGAATTATGAATGGTGGTGGTCAGAGACACTCTCTTTCAATATCTGTTTGTGTGTTCACACACTGGACGCCAAACAACCCTGAACTATCCGCTGCTTGGAGGAATGTCGCGAGATCTTGCCCACAGGGGTGCTGCACTCGGCGGATCGTTTTCGAGCGGCCGCTGCACCGCACGTTGTGGTCTAAATTTTTGTTTCGAATTATGAATGGTGGTGGTCAGAGACACTCTCTTTCACTATCTGTTTGTGTGTTCACACACTGGACGCCAAACAACCCTGAACTATCCGCTGCTTGGAGGAATGTCGCGAGATCTTGCCCACAGGGGTGCTGCACTCGGCGGATCGTTTTCGAGCGGCCGCTGCACCGCACGTTGT
>NW_893319.1:0-760 GCF_000209065.1 Trypanosoma cruzi | reverse complement strand
TTTGCGTGTTCACACGCTGGACACCAAACAACCCTGAACTATCCGCTGTTTGGAGGAATTTCGCGAGCTCTTGCCCACACGGGTGCTGCACTCGGCTGATCGTTTTCGAGCGGCCGCTGCATCACACGTTGTGGTCCAAATTTTTGTTTCCGATTGTGAATGGTGGGAGTCAGAGACACTCTCTGTCAATATCTGTTTGCGTGTTCACACACTGGACACCAAACAACCCTGAACTATCCGCTGCTTGGAGGAATTTCGCGAGCTCTTGCCCACACGGGTGCTGCACTCGGCTGATCATTTTCGAGCGGCCGCTGCATCACACGTTGTGGTCCAAATTTTTGTTTCCGATTGTGAATGGTGGGAGTCAGAGGCACTCTCTGTCAATATCTGTTTGCGTGTTCACACACTGGACACCAAACAACCCTGAACTATCCGCTGCTTGGAGGAATTTCGCGAGCTCTTGCCCACACGGGTGCTGCACTCGGCTGATCGTTTTCGAGCGGCCGCTGCATCACACGTTGTGGTCCAAATTTTTGTTTCCGATTGTGAATGGTGGGAGTCAGAGGCACTCTCTGTCAATATCTGTTTGCGTGTTTATATACTGGACACCAAACAACCCTGAACTATCCGCTGCTTGGAGGAATTTCGCGAGCTCTTGCCCACACGGGTGCTGCACTCGGCTGATCGTTTTCGAGCGGTCGCTGCATCACACGTTGTGGTCCAAATTTTTGTTTCCGATTGTGAATGGTGGGAGTCAGAG
>NW_893318.1:0-760 GCF_000209065.1 Trypanosoma cruzi | reverse complement strand
CAAGGGGACACACACAGAGAGTGGGTGAAAGACGAGTGTGTGTGCGGGCGGTGCATGGCGCTTTTTCACTCATTCTCACGCGGCCACCACCGCAGCCGCAGCCGCACACACCAGGAAACTGATGGAATCAGTGCGATTGCAGAACTCGCACACCGTCCTGCAAACCAGAAGTTTAAAAAGCAATAAGAAACAAGAATTCCAAAAAAAAAAAAAAAGGAAAAAAACTTAGGCTTCTTCGGGGCTCGAACCCGCGCCCCGGATGACATTGTGAGCTTGTTTGCCACTGAGCTAAAAAAAATGTGGTCGCGCGACCCATTTTCACGCAAGGTGTTAATTTCGATCTTCGAACAATCGAGCACATTTGCGTTGTCCCCTGGAAAACGAAAGCGACATGTTTAGGGTGCGCCGCCGCAGCGTGGATACCTCGATTCGTCGTCATATATCTCTCGTCCGGGGCCACCGCCGCAGCGTGGATACATCGATTCGTTGTCATGTATCTCTCGTTCGGGGCGGACCGCCGCAACTTGGATAATTCGACACGTCGTCATGTATCTCTCGTCCGGGGCCACCGCCCTACTCTTTTTTATTCCTTGCGGCGGCCAACCCCGGCAGTAAGGACAAAAAACAGGATCGCGTTTTTTTTAATGCTTTTCCTGTTTGGGGGGGCGGATCTTTGTTTTCTATGATTGCCCCCCCCCCTTTTTTTGTCTATTCCCAGGTTGGTTTTAGGAGGCTTGATGTGCCTGCTGGGTGATCGCCG
>NW_893317.1:0-760 GCF_000209065.1 Trypanosoma cruzi | reverse complement strand
TTCATAGAAACAAAGATCCCCGCCCCCAACCAGGAAAAACATTAAAGAAAACGCGATTCTTTTTTTTGTCCCTTACTGCCGGGGTTGGCCGCCGCAAGAAATAAAAAATGGTAGGGCGGTGGCCCCGGACGCTAGATACAGCACGACGTGTCGAATTATCCAAGTTGCAGCGGCTGCCCCGGACGTTAGATACGGGACGACGTGTCGAATTATCCAAGTTGCAGCGGCTGCCCCGGACGTTAGATACGGGACGACGTGTCGAATTATCCAAGCTGCAGCGGTGGCCTCGGGCGTTAGATATATGACGACTTACAGTAGTAACCACGCTGCGGCTGCGCATCCTAAACACGTCTTTTTCGTTTTCCAGGGGACAACGCAAATGTGCTCGATTGTTCGAAGATCGACATTAATACTTTACGTGAAAAGGAGTCGCGCGACCGCATTTTTTTAGCTCAGTGGCAAACACGCTCACAATGTCATCCGGGGACGCGGGTTCGATTCCCGCAGAAGCCTAAGTTTTTTCCATTTTTTTTTTTTTTGAATTCTTGTTTCATATTGCTTTTTAAACTTCTGGTTTGCAGGACGGTGTGCGAGTTCTGCAATCGCACTGATTCCATCTGTTTCGTGGTTTGTGCGGCTGCGGCTGCGGTGGTGGCCGCGTGAGAGTGAGTGTGAGAGAGCCATGCACCGCCCGCATACACACACTTCCTTCTCTCTCTGTGTGTGTGTCCCCTTGCATGGACTCTCGTCGTCGCCTCAC
>NW_893316.1:0-760 GCF_000209065.1 Trypanosoma cruzi | reverse complement strand
GAAACAAAAATGTAGACCACGACGTGTGATGCAGCAGCCGCTCGAAAACGATCAGCCGAGTGCAGCACCCGTGTGGGCAAGAGCTCGCGAAATTCCCCCAAGCAGCGGATAATTCAGGGTTGTTTGGCGTCCAGTGTGTGAACACGCAAACAGATATTAACAGAGAGTGCCTCTGACCCCCATCATTCATAATTGGAAACAAAAATTTAGACCACGACGTGTGATGCAGCAGCCGCTCGAAAACGATCAGCCGAGTGCAGCACCCGTGTGGGCAAGAGCTCGCGAAATTCCCCCAAGCAGCGGATAATTCAGGGTTGTTTGGTGTCCAGTGTGTGAACACGCAAACAGATAGTAACAGAGAGCGTCTCTGACCCCCACCATTCATAATTGGAAACAAAAATTTAGACCACGACGTGTGATGCAGCAGCCGCTCGAAAACGATCAGCCGAGTGCAGCACCCGTGTGGGCAAGAGCTCGCGAAATTCCTCCAAGCAGCGGATAATTCAGGGTTGTTTGGTGTCCAGTGCATGAACACGCAAACAGATATTGACAGAGAGTACCTCTGACCCCCACCATTCATAATTGGAAACAAAAATTTAGACCACGACGTGTGATGTAGCAGCCGCTCGAAAACGATCAGCCGAGTGCAGCACCCGTGTGGGCAAGAGCTCGCGAAATTCCCCCAAGCAGCGGATAATTCAGGGTTGTTTGGTGTCCAGTATGTGAACACGCAAACAGATATTGACAGAGAGTACCTCTG